>NW_023503414.1:0-10168 GCF_014529535.1 Bradysia coprophila | reverse complement strand
TCCTGGCTTTTTTACGTTACGATTTGGCAACGGGCTGAGGATACATACACAAAGCTCAGGACGATCACAAATACTATAATGCCTGCCTATGAAATCTAATCTAAGAGCTGAAATGCCTAAGAAATCAAAGTCTAGATCTCAAATGCTCAAAATAAAATTCTGATTGCTGAAATACCTACAATCTCAAAGCTCAGATCAAAATCAATTTAAAGCAAACCATTCGTCCAATACAATATGACACAATATAATGCCATAAGGAAAATAATCAAATTAAGGAAAACATTCGATCAACACAACATAATGCCATAAGGAACAATACGAATTCAGGCTTCTTTTACGTTACGATTTGGTAACGGGCTGCAAATACACACATGAAGCTCGGACGAGGACAACTAAGACCTGTAATACCTACAAAGCAATCTAAAAATTAAGGAAGTAATTGTAAATCAACGAACAGAGCTTCGCTCTTCCCTTTCCCATGGTTCGCGTGAAGCGAATCAAAGAAGAACAAATCTGTTTCGACCTCCGGATCCAGTGGCGGTCAGTGGTTAGCGTGGTCTAACCATCATCAGTCGCTTCCACTGGTCCGTTACACGAGACAGCAGTAAACCATTCGGTTGAACAAGTAATAGAATCGTTTACATAGAGGAAATGCCATCTTCTGATGGAAACAATGAATCATAATGGGATGCTGCTCTGAAAACCCTAACGCAGCAGAAACATAAGAAAATCAAGAAAAATCACATACGAACGTATACAACAAACTCAATGAAATTGAAATTTCAAGCAGACTCACACTCAACCAGTCAGCAAACTCTGCGCCTCAAAACGTCGCTTTGTCTGAACACTAAACTCAAACATGAAATTTTGTCACGGGGAAACACTCAGTATCACTTAAACGTTAAAACTCAAAAACCAGCGATCGACAGGCAAAACAAAAACAGCGAACAAAAACATCCAATGACTTGAATTTCCACATTCAAAGGCAACTCAGATCCAAAATTAAATTTCCTTCTCCAGAGATAGTTCACACCACCAAACCGAGCAAGAAATCCCTTTCACTCACATTGAACCAAAAACTCGCATATATCGAGCCGAGCCGTAGCGAAAACATTTTCTTGATTTATATAGAATTGAAATTCCTGTGCAGATTCAAACGTTGCGTCCTTATACAGGACGTTTGGAATCACTAAATTAACTACAGAGACTTCGGATATGTATGAACAGCCGAAACACAGATAATCATCATTAGTAAGAAGATAATTCAACATAATTGAATCCTGGCTTTTTTTACGTTACGATTTGGCAAACGGGCTGAGGATACATACACAAAGCTCAGGACGATCACAAATACTATAATGCCTGCCTATGAAATCTAATCTAAGAGCTGAAATGCCTAAGAAATCAAAGTCTAGATCTCAATGCTCAAAATAAAATTCTGATTGCTGAAAATACCTACAATCTCAAAGCTCAGATCAAAATCAATTTAAAGCAAACCATTCGTCCAATACAATATGACACAATATAATGCCATAAGGAAAATAATCAAATTAAGGAAAACATTCGATCAACACAACATAATGCCATAAGGAACAATACGAATTCAGGCTTCTTTTACGTTACGATTTGGTAACGGGCTTGCAAATACACACATGAAGCTCGGACGAGGGACAGAACTATAGAACCTGCTAATACCTACAAAGCAATCTAAAAATTAAGGAAGTAATTGTAAATCAACGAACAGAGCTTTCGCTCTTCCCTTTCCCATGGTTCGCGTGAAGCGAATCAAAGAAGAACAAATCTGTTTTCGACTCCGGATCCAGTGCGGTCAGTGGTTAGCGTGGTCTAACCATCATCAGTCGCTTCCACTGGTCCGTTACACGAGACAGCAGTAAACCATTCGGTTGAACAAGTAATAGAATCGTTTACATAGAGGAAATGCCATCTTCTGATGGAAACAATGAATCATAATGGGGATGCTGCTCTGAAACCTAACGCAGGCAGAAACATAAGAAAATCAAGAAAAATCACATACGAACGCATACAACAAACTCAATGAAATTGAAATTTCAAGCAGACTCACACTCAAACAGTCAGCAAACTCTGGCCTCAAAACGTCGCTTTGTCTGAACACTTAAACTCAAACATGAAAATTTTGTCACGGGGAAACACTCAGTATCACTTAAACGTTAAAACTCAAAACCAGCGATCGACAGGAAAACAAAACAGCGAACAAAACATCCAATGACTTGAATTTCCACATTCAAAGGCAACTCAGATCCAAAAATTAAATTTCCTTCTCCAGAGATAGTTCACACCACCAAACCGAGCAAGAAATCCCTTTCCACTCACATTGAACCAAAAACTCGCATATATCGAGCCGAGCCGTAGCGAAAACATTTTCTTGATTTTATAGAATTGAAATTCCTGTGCAGATCAAACGTTGCGTCCTTATACAGGACGTTTGGGAATCACTAAATTAACTACAGAGACTTCGGATATGTATGAACAGCCGAAACACAGATAATCATCATTAGTAGAAGATAATTCAACATAATTGAATCCTGGCTTTTTTTACGTTACGATTTGGCAACGGGCTGAGGATACATACACAAAGCTCAGGACGATCACAAATACTATAATGCCTGCCTATGAAATCTAATCTAAGAGCTGAAATGCCTAAGAAATCAAAGTCTAGATCTCAAATGCTCAAAATAAAATTCTGATTGCTGAAATACCTACAATCTCAAAGCTCAGATCAAAATCAATTTAAAGCAAACCATTCGTCCAATACAATATGACACAATATAATGCCATAAGGAAAATAATCAAATTAAGGAAAACATTCGATCAACACAACATAATGCCATAAGGAACAATACGAATTCAGGCTTCTTTTACGTTACGATTTGGTAACGGGCTGCAAATACACACATGAAGCTCGGACGAGGACAACTAAGACCTGTAATACCTACAAAGCAATCTAAAAATTAAGGAAGTAATTGTAAATCAACGAACAGAGCTTCGCTCTTCCCTTTCCCATGGTTCGCGTGAAGCGAATCAAAGAAGAACAAATCTGTTTCGACCTCCGGATCCAGTGGCGGTCAGTGGTTAGCGTGGTCTAACCATCATCAGTCGCTTCACTGGTCCGTTACACGAGACGCAGTAAACCATTCGGTTGAACAAGTAATAGAATCGTTTACATAGAGGAAATGCCATCTTCTGATGGAAACAATGAATCATAATGGGATGCTGCTCTGAAAACCCTAACGCAGCAGAAACATAAGAAAATCAAGAAAAATCACATACGAACGCATACAAACAAACTCAATGAAATTGAAATTTCAAGCAGACTCACACTCAACCAGTCAGCAAACTCTGCGCCTCAAAACGTCGCTTTGTCTGAACACTTAAACTCAAACATGAAAATTTTGTCACGGGGAAACACTCAGTATCACTTAAACGTTAAAACTCAAAACCAGCGATCGACAGGAAAACAAAAACAGCGAACAAAACATCCAATGACTTGAATTTCCACATTCAAAGGCAACTCAGATCCAAAAATTAAATTTCCTTCTCCAGAGATAGTTCACACCACCAAACCGAGCAAGAAATCCCTTTCACTCACATTGAACCAAAAAACTCGCATATATCGAGCCGAGCCCGTAGCGAAAACATTTTCTTGATTTTATAGAATTGAAATTCCTGTGCAGATCAAACGTTGCGTCCTTATACAGGACGTTTGGAATCACTAAATTAACTACAGAGACTTCGGATATGTATGAACAGCCGAAACACAGATAATCATCATTAGTAGAAGATAATTCAACATAATTGAATCCTGGCTTTTTTTACGTTACGATTTGGCAACGGGCTGAGGATACATACACAAAGCTCAGGACGATCACAAATACTATAATGCCTGCCTATGAAATCTAATCTAAGAGCTGAAATGCCTAAGAAATCAAAGTCTAGATCTCAAATGCTCAAAATAAAATTCTGATTGCTGAAATACCTACAATCTCAAAGCTCAGATCAAAATCAATTTAAAGCAAACCATTCGTCCAATACAATATGACACAATATAATGCCATAAGGAAAATAATCAAATTAAGGAAAACATTCGATCAACACAACATAATGCCATAAGGAACAATACGAATTCAGGCTTCTTTTACGTTACGATTTGGTAACGGGCCTGCAAATACACACATGAAGCTCGGACGAGGACAACTAAGACCTGTAATACCTACAAAGCAATCTAAAAATTAAGGAAGTAATTGTAAATCAACGAACAGAGCTTCGCTCTTCCCTTTCCCATGGTTCGCGTGAAGCGAATCAAAGAAGAACAAATCTGTTTCGACCTCCGGATCCAGTGGCGGTCAGTGGTTAGCGTGGTCTAACCATCATCAGTCGCTTCCACTGGTCCGTTACACGAGGACAGCAGTAAACCATTCGGTTGAACAAGTAATAGAATCGTTTACATAGAGGAAATGCCATCTTCTGATGGAAACAATGAATCATAATGGGATGCTGCTCTGAAAACCCTAACGCAGCAGAAACATAAGAAAATCAAGAAAAATCACATACGAACGCAATACAACAAACTCAATGAAATTGAAATTTCAAGCAGACTCACACTCAACCAGTCAGCAAACTCTGCGCCTCAAAACGTCGCTTTGTCTGAACACTTAAACTCAAACATGAAATTTTGTCACGGGGGAAACACTCAGTATCACTTAAACGTTAAAACTCAAAACCAGCGATCGACAGGAAAACAAAAACAGCGAACAAAACATCCAATGACTTGAATTTCCACATTCAAAGGCAACTCAGATCCAAAAATTAAATTTCCTTCTCCAGAGATAGTTCACACCACCAAACCGAGCAAAGAAATCCCTTTCACTCACATTGAACCAAAAACTCGCATATATCGAGCCGAGCCGTAGCGAAAACATTTTCTTGATTTTATAGAATTGAAATTCCTGTGCAGATCAAACGTTGGCGTCCTTATACAGGACGTTTGGAATCACTAAATTAACTACAGAGACTTCGGATATGTATGAACAGCCGAAACACAGATAATCATCATTAGTAGAAGATAATTCAACATAATTGAATCCTGGCTTTTTTTACGTTACGATTTGGCAACGGGCTGAGGATACATACACAAAGCTCAGGACGATCACAAATACTATAATGCCTGCCTATGAAATCTAATCTAAGAGCTGAAATGCCTAAGAAATCAAAGTCTAGATCTCAAATGCTCAAAATAAAATTCTGATTGCTGAAATACCTACAATCTCAAAGCTCAGATCAAAATCAATTTAAAGCAAACCATTCGTCCAATACAATATGACACAATATAATGCCATAAGGAAAATAATCAAATTAAGGAAAACATTCGATCAACACAACATAATGCCATAAGGAACAATACGAATTCAGGCTTCTTTTACGTTACGATTTGGTAACGGGCTGCAAATACACACATGAAGCTCGGACGAGGACAACTAAGACCTGTAATACCTACAAAGCAATCTAAAAATTAAGGAAGTAATTGTAAATCAACGAACAGAGCTTCGCTCTTCCCTTTCCCATGGGTTCGCGTGAAGCGAATCAAAGAAGAACAAATCTGTTTCGACCTCCGGATCCAGTGGCGGTCAGTGGTTAGCGTGGTCTAACCATCATCAGTCGCTTCCACTGGTCCGTTACACGAGACAGCAGTAAACCATTCGGTTGAACAAGTAATAGAATCGTTTACATAGAGGAAATGCCATCTTCTGATGGAAACAATGAATCATAATGGGATGCTGCTCTGAAAACCCTAACGCAGCAGAAACATAAGAAAATCAAGAAAAATCACATACGAACGCATACAACAAACTCAATGAAATTGAAATTTCAAGCAGACTCACACTCAACCAGTCAGCAAACTCTGCGCCTCAAAACGTCGCTTTGTCTGAACACTTAAACTCAAACATGAAAATTTTGTCACGGGGAAACACTCCAGTATCACTTAAACGTTAAAACTCAAAACCAGCGATCGACAGGAAAACAAAAACAGCGAACAAAACATCCAATGACTTGAATTTCCACATTCAAAGGCAACTCAGATCCAAAAATTAAATTTCCTTCTCCAGAGATAGTTCACACCACCAAACCGAGCAAGAAATCCCTTTCACTCACATTGAACCAAAAACTCGCATATATCGAGCCGAGCCGTAGCGAAAACATTTTCTTGATTTTATAGAATTGAAATTCCTGTGCAGATCAAACGTTGCGTCCTTATACAGGACGTTTGGAATCACTAAATTAACTACAGAGACTTCGGATATGTATGAACAGCCGAAACACAGATAATCATCATTAGTAGAAGATAATTCAACATAATTGAATCCTGGCTTTTTTTACGTTACGATTTGGCAACGGGCTGAGGATACATACACAAAGCTCAGGACGATCACAAATACTATAATGCCTGCCTATGAAATCTAATCTAAGAGCTGAAATGCCTAAGAAATCAAAGTCTAGATCTCAAATGCTCAAAATAAAATTCTGATTGCTGAAATACCTACAATCTCAAAGCTCAGATCAAAATCAATTTAAAGCAAACCATTCGTCCAATACAATATGACACAATATAATGCCATAAGGAAAATAATCCAAATTAAGGAAAACATTCGATCAACACAACATAATGCCATAAGGAACAATACGAATTCAGGCTTCTTTTACCGTTACGATTTGTAACGGGCTGCAAATACACACATGAAGCTCGGACGAGGACAACTAAGACCTGTAATACCTACAAAGCAATCTAAAAATTAAGGAAGTAATTGTAAATCAACGAACAGAGCTTCGCTCTTCCCTTTCCCATGGTTCGCGTGAAGCGAATCAAAGAAGAACAAATCTGTTTCGACCTCCGGATCCAGTGGCGGTCAGTGGTTAGCGTGGTCTAACCATCATCAGTCGCTTCCACTGGTCCGTTACACGAGACAGCAGTAAACCATTCGGTTGAACAAGTAATAGAATCGTTTACATAGAGGAAATGCCATCTTCTGATGGAAACAATGAATCATAATGGGATGCTGCTCTGAAAACCCTAACGCAGCAGAAACATAAGAAAATCAAGAAAATCACATACGAACGCATACAACAAACTCAATGAAATTGAAATTTCAAGCAGACTCACACTCAACCAGTCAGCAAACTCTGCGCCTCAAAACGTCGCTTTGTCTGAACACTTAAACTCAAACCATGAAAATTTTGTCACGGGGAAACACTCAGTATCACTTAAACGTTAAAACTCAAAACCAGCGATCGACAGGAAAACAAAAACAGCGAACAAAACATCCAATGACTTGAATTTCCACATTCAAAGGCAACTCAGATCCAAAAATTAAATTTCCTTCTCCAGAGATAGTTCACACCACCAAACCGAGCAAGAAATCCCTTTCACTCACATTGAACCAAAAACTCGCATATATCGAGCCGAGCCGTAGCGAAAACATTTTCTTGATTTTATAGAATTGAAATTCCTGTGCAGATCAAACGTTGCGTCCTTATACAGGACGTTTGGAATCACTAAATTAACTACAGAGACTTCGGATATGTATGAACAGCCGAAACACAGATAATCATCATTAGTAGAAGATAATTCAACATAATTGAATCCTGGCTTTTTTTACGTTACGATTTGGCAACGGGCTGAGGATACATACACAAAGCTCAGGGACGATCACAAATACTATAATGCCTGCCTATGAAATCTAATCTAAGAGCTGAAATGCCTAAGAAATCAAAGTCTAGATCTCAAATGCTCAAAATAAAATTCTGATTGCTGAAATACCTACAATCTCAAAGCTCAGATCAAAATCAATTTAAAGCAAACCATTCGTCCAATACAATATGACACAATATAATGCCATAAGGAAAATAATCAAATTAAGGAAAACATTCGATCAACACAACATAATGCCATAAGGAACAATACGAATTCAGGCTTCTTTTACGTTACGATTTGGTAACGGGCTGCAAATACACACATGAAGCTCGGACGAGGACAACTAAGACCTGTAATACCTACAAAGCAATCTAAAAATTAAGGAAGTAATTGTAAATCAACGAACAGAGCTTCGCTCTTCCCTTTCCCATGGTTCGCGTGAAGCGAATCAAAGAAGAACAAATCTGTTTCGACCTCCCGGATCCAGTGGCGGTCAGTGGTTAGCGTGGTCTAACCATCATCAGTCCGCTTCCACTGGTCCGTTACACGAGACAGCAGTAAACCATTCGGTTGAACAAGTAATAGAATCGTTTACATAGAGGAAATGCCATCTTCTGATGGAAACAATGAATCATAATGGGATGCTGCTCTGAAAACCCTAACGCAGCAGAAACATAAGAAAATCAAGAAAAATCACATACGAACGCATACAACAAACTCAATGAAATTGAAATTTCAAGCAGACTCACACTCAACCAGTCAGCAAACTCTGCGCCTCAAAACGTCGCTTTGTCTGAACACTTAAACTCAAACATGAAAATTTTGTCACGGGGAAACACTCAGTATCACTTAAACGTTAAAACTCAAAACCAGCGATCGACAGGAAAACAAAAACAGCGAACAAAACATCCAATGACTTGAATTTCCACATTCAAAGGCAACTCAGATCCAAAAATTAAATTTCCTTCTCCAGAGATAGTTCACACCACCAAACCGAGCAAGAAATCCCTTTCACTCACATTGAACCAAAAACTCGCATATATCGAGCCGAGCCGTAGCGAAAACATTTCTTGATTTTATAGAATTGAAATTCCTGTGCAGATCAAACGTTGCGTCCTTATACAGGACGTTTGGAATCACTAAATTAACTACAGAGACTTCGGATATGTATGAACAGCCGAAACACAGATAATCATCATTAGTAGAAAGATAATTCAACATAATTGAATCCTGGCTTTTTTTACGTTACGATTTGGCAACGGGCTGAGGATACATACACAAAGCTCAGGACGATCACAAATACTATAATGCTGCCTATGAAATCTAATCTAAGAGCTGAAATGCCTAAGAAATCAAGTCTAGATCTCAAATGCTCAAAATAAAATTCTGATTGCTGAAATACCTACAATCTCAAAGCTCAGATCAAAATCAATTTAAAGCAAACCATTCGTCCAATACAATATGACACAATATAATGCCATAAGGAAAATAATCAAATTAAGGAAAACATTCGATCAACACAACATAATGCCATAAGGAACAATACGAATTCAGGCTTCTTTTACGTTACGATTTGGTAACGGGCTGCAAATACACACATGAAGCTCGGACGAGGACAACTAAGACCTGTATACCTTACAAAAGCAATCTAAAAATTAAGGGAAGTAATTGTAAATCAACGAACAGAGCTTCGCTCTTCCCTTTCCATGGTTCGCGTGAAGCGAATCAAAGAAGAACAAATCTGTTTCGACCTCCGGATCCAGTGGCGGTCAGTGGTTAGCGTGTTCTAACCATCATCAGTCGCTTCCACTGGTCCGTTACACGAGACAGCAGTAAACCATCGGTTGAACAAGTAATAGAATCGTTTACATAGAGGAAATGCCATCTTCTGATGGAAACAATGAATCATAATGGGATGCTGCTCTGAAAACCCTAACGCAGCAGAAAACATAAGAAAATCAAGAAAAATCACATACGAACGCATACAACAAACTCAATGAAATTGAAATTTCAAGCAGACTCACACTCAACCAGTCAGCAAACTCTGCGCCTCAAAACGTCGCTTTGTCTGAACACTTAAACTCAAACATGAAATTTTGTCACGGGGAAACACTCAGTATCACTTAAACGTTAAAACTCAAAACCAGCGATCGACAGGAAAACAAAAACAGCGAACAAATCCAATGACTTGAATTTCCACATTCAAAGGCAACTCAGATCCAAAAATTAAATTTCCTTTCCAGAGATAGTTCACACCACCAAACCGAGCAAGAAATCCCTTTCACTCACATTGAACCAAAACTCGCATATATCGAGCCGAGCCGTAGCGAAAACATTTTCTTGATTTTATAGAATTTGAAATTCCTGTGCAGATCAAACGTTGCGTCCTTATACAGGACGTTTGGAATCACTAAATTAACTACAGAGACTTCGGATATGTAT
>NW_023503413.1:0-10929 GCF_014529535.1 Bradysia coprophila | reverse complement strand
TGAAGAAAAATTGAACGTAACTAACAGATGCCACTGTCATTACCTTTACAAACGACATCTAACACTTAATTTTAAGAGTGACTTCGCCTGACTTTGTATTACTTGGAAATTATCTGTCGATTTTGTATATATCAATATTGTTAGGTGTGCCCAGACGATATAAAAATTCCACAAAAAATGCAAACAACGCATTTTTGTTGCTCTTGCATCTAATCTAAGTTGTCTGGACCAAAAAAGTTTGATATTGTCGCTAAAAATTTTTTCCATAGAAAGTAATGGAAAAAATGTATGGAAAATCACAGCGTTTTTTCACATATTTCGTCCTTGAGCTACCCATAAACCAACTCGGATTCGCATCGGCCCCATATACAATTTTTATCAGGAGGCCATAAAGGTTTGTTTTCCTCGGGGTCCGCCAACTTCCTCGACACTTTGATTTTTTGGACCCCCCTAATGTGCAAAGCATGTCATGGTTACGTATAGTAAGAATATGGTGAGAGTCATATTTTTAGCTCCGCACTAAGTATAAAGGAAATCATAGGATTACGATGTCGTGTGCAATTGATGGAATTCGAAACAGACGGTAAGGCGAAAGCGTTAGTTTTTGTTCATATATGACGACTATGTTCATAGGAGTGAAAGGCTACGTACGGGGCTAAAAACCACCTCGCATGGTATTCAAAACATGCAACAAAGTGTTTTCCGTAACAGAAACATAAAACAGAATTATGTGGTCGGAGAGCAGAGAAGAATCAAATACTTATAAAGAACGTACAGCTAACAATGTTTCTTTTTTCTTAATGTGGTTTAGTCACTAACATACAAAACTGATATGAAATCGTTTTGTTTACATTCACAGCGAAATATGAGTCGACTAAATATTCGACCTCAGTTTGAATATATTCGTACAGATCATAATTTCATGCCGTCGTCAACCACATTATTCGTTCAGACCCGTACGAAGTACTGGGGTCTTATAGGTTTACGCATACGTTAGTAACACGTCGAATTGGTAAGTGGAAACCTATTGTGTGTGTCCAGAGATGCCAAGTCAGCGGAAAAAAATGTCCATCTGTCTGTCTGTCTTTCTGTCTGTCTGTCTGTCTGTCTGTCAGTCTGCACGATAACTTGAGAAAAAAACACATCCGATTTCTAATGAGTGATTTTGTGTCAACCCCTCCCGAGCTGGAGCCCAATAGGTTCTTTAGGGTTTTTCGAAGATATCTCAGGACATTCAAACGGCACACTTGTACGTGATACGGCAAATGAAAGGTATTTGCAATACCAATCGACAAGTTTATGGAAATCGGATGACCGACACGTGAGTTAGACTTCTTGGTGTGAAACAGGTACAGGGGGAAGCAGTTTTTCCTTGTAGGACGACCACATTTGAAGGTATTTCGACTACTTTGGCTTTATTCGATAGGTATTGACCGTACCAATCAGGAGAAAAAAGTCGGTTCACCACAGCGTGAGCTAGGTCTCTTGGAGTGAGCTCATATCCGGCTACTCGGCCGTACAGTGAACGTGGAGTATTTTTTCTATATATCTCGAGTAAACTTTGACCGAATTTCATGATTTTTTTTTGTTTGAAAGTATTAACGAATGTAAAGCGTCGGTACTATTTCCGGTCTCCTAACAAAATGGCTGCCGGCGGCCATATTGGATTTTAGTAAAATAGAAATATCTTGGGAAAAATGATACTTAGAGAGTTTCTGTTAACATGGAAATAATTTGTTATGTGTGTGGGGTTTCAGGGATTCCATATACGGACATCTATATATACCTATATATAGCTTATTGAGCTATATACAGGCATATAGAGCTATATAATAGCATATATTTATCTGTGAAATGTTTATTTATAGTGAAATATAGTTAAATATAGCGGTATATAGCTGTTTAAATAGGAATTTATGAAATTTGTCTTCGTACGGGGCTGTCTATATTGCCTCCGGCAATTTAGTTGTATATGATAACAAGGCAAAGAGTGGATAATGTAAGTGATTTTAAAGGGAGAATAGTTTTTCAGCAGAGAAGAAAATGAAGTAAGAGAAATGAAGAGTTTCACATTAAAGGCTTTTGATACGAATAGGTGTTTCGTACGGGTCGGCGTTAGCTATGTTTTTTAAAGTGTTTTTGGCTTCTTGGGTCGCATATATAGATTCCGATAATTGACAGCATTTCCTTCCACATACCATTTTAACGAAAATGCGCTCGGATCAATTAGCTCAAAATTATTTTTACAGGAGAGGGCAACCGAGTTTCAGCCGAAATTTGCTTCAGCTGATTTTCAGCTGTCTCACAGACAAAACTGGCAATGAGTGTCTATACGTATGTAACACTTCTACATAAGCCAGTGAGTATAGTGAATCAGCTGAACCAAATTTCTACTGAAATTTGATTGGCCTTACCTGTACAAACAAAATGTGCATCAAACGAACTTTTTGTGTACCGACAGGACATACATTTTGTGTATAAATAGTCCGTTTTGTGCAAAAAATATTGAGCAATACGCATAGGTCTCTTCCTACTGCTTTCAAATTTTTAGCCCCGTACGAAGTACAAAGGGGCTTATAGGATTACGATGCCGTGTGTAATTTGATGGAATTCGAAGCAGACCGGTAAGGGCAAAGTGTTTGCCTATGTTCATAGATGACGAATCCGCAACAAGAATTTTGTCTTGCCGTCTGTCCGTCACGTCGATATCTTGAGTAAATCAAATCCGATTTCAAAAATTTCGGCCCTTCGTGAGTTATTCCTCGCGGAATTTGAAAATCGACACATTTTCTGTTTCTGCACTTTACTTGAGTTTCTGATTTCTTCATATAAAAAGACATGCAAAATGCACAAAAAAAACAGTAAACCACGAAACAGAAAATGTGTAGGTTTTCAAAATTCCGCGAGTGTAGGGCCACATAAGTGATTTAAGGTCTTTTGGTGATACTTATGGCAAAATAAACGATGGAAATGTAAATGACAAGGCAAATGATAGGTATTGTCAATACCAATCCAGGAAAAAAAAAGTTTTTTTTAAATCGGGTGAGTGGACTGTGAGTTAGTGCCTTAGAAGTGAAATGCTACTAGGGCCCTATGTGTATTTTACAAATAACTCGAGCAAATTTCATCCGTTTTTCGTAATTTTGGTTTCATTTGGAAGGTGATCGAAGGCCGAATAGAATGTTGTTAAAAAAAATTAGGTCCTTGGACAAAGCCGCTACTAGGGCTCTATGTGTATTTTACATATAACTCGAGCAAATTTCATCCGTTTTTCGTAATTTTGGTTTCATTTGAAAGGTAATCAAAGGCCGAATAGAATGTAGTTGAAAAGGAACGTCGTACGGGGCTTCGTAATTGCGCTATGCGCAATTTTTGAGATGTACACATTCCATAATAATTTTACTTTAATTACATTAACCGGCGCAATAGGCTTACGGTCAAAGTAGGGTGACAGACGCACTAGGGTCACGTACGCAATAGATATACGGGTTTGTACGGGGCTCAGTCGCAGCAAACGCTCCGACTGTTCTGATGGCTCGTTTCTATTAAGATAGTCAATCAATTCAGTAGCCTTATTGGAGATCAGAAATATTTACAGTAAAACGAATTACATTTCTAATGTCATGGCAAAAGGTCAATTTTCTTGAGATTTCGGAATTTGAATTAAAATCTGCCTCATTTCAACTACAAT
This sequence comes from Bradysia coprophila, assembly GCF_014529535.1. NCBI lineage: Eukaryota > Metazoa > Arthropoda > Insecta > Diptera > Sciaridae > Bradysia > Bradysia coprophila. The sequence continues at coordinate 7,238 of NW_023503413.1, read as the reverse complement.
TTCCACCAGTCAGAGTCGCAATCCTCGAACAATGTAAATGAATTTTAAGGGGAATTTTTCTTTCGCATACAAACGTTTTCTGCGATCGCTCCATCTCGTTGACATCATATTGTCATATTAGTAAGGCGGGCGTGACGCAAGTTCTAGGTCACTAAAATGTTAACATGTTTTCCAGTAGGACGCCACGTTGGTAGGGCGCCATGACGCAAGTCCTAAATCACAAAAAAAAATGATTTTTTTCCATATGACTAAGGAACAAGGTGTCGCTTGTTGCTGACTTTTCTTAGCGCGCTGATAGCGGCCGACTGGCGACTGCTACTATAGGCTAGATGTGCGGGCCGCCCAAAATTCACCTACTTGACCCGGCCCGACTGGGCTTCAAAAATTAGTCGGGCTCGGGTTTAAAAACAAAGATTCTTTGTTCTTTGTTCTTATTTATGGAAAATGTGAACACTTTAAGAAAAATTTAAAGAAATATTGCAAAATAGTCCGAGCGTAAGCTTACTTTAAAGTGTTCGATAGATTTGTTCTCGAACTAAGTGATTAGAGGTATTTTTATCAGCTTTTTTGAACTATCTTCTGGATTTAGGAAATTTTTGAGGCCTATAGAGGTTACTTCCTAGAATTCCATCATTGCTAAGGGTCCATCTTCTTCTAGAACTCTAGGACGATTAACATTTTTTCAACCTGTTTTCTTGAGCTCGGTTATGGCTACAAGAAAGGCGTAATGTCTCAAGTGGTAAGTTCGTACGATTTCATCACTTCTGAAACGGAAAGACCTAACTGTACTACGAACTGACCTCTAGAGACATTACCCGTTTCTTGTATCTAGAAAAGAGATCAAGAAAACAGATAGAAGCGTTTATTAACAAAAAGGTGACCAAACTGTTAGGAGAATTGTTAAAATAGGGAAAAATATGTCCCGAAAAAAAGTCACTTCACAACATTTATTAGCCCAGTGCGCTGGAATCGATATTGCAACCCTTTGCCCTATGCGCAATTTCTAAGATGTATAAAATTCAAAATAATTTTACTTAAACTATGTCTACGGGCGCAATAATTTTACGGTCAAAGTATGGCGACAGACGCACTTGGGTCACGTACATCTATTGTGTTTCGGGTTCGTACGGGTCTCAGTCGCAGCAAACGCTCCGACTGTTCTGATGGCTCGTTTTTATAATAATTTTGTTCCTAAAATTTTTTCAATCATTTGTTTACACTCTCCTAATCATCTGCCAAATGCGACGCATTTATTTTAGCGTGTCGAAGCTGTAAGCTGTAAAGGGACGTGCGTCACATTTACACTGTAAGTGGTTTTTGAGCCATTGTGAACTACATCCACTAACCGTAGATCGACTTTAAGGGGAATTATTTTTTAACTAACCATATACGCATCGGTCAATGATATGCCTCATCCAGTTTGTCGGTGTCGGTTGAGCTGTACGCATAGTGACGCGCGCATATTCATCGAAACAATCATTAAACCATTTGTGAGGTGATCAGTACACAGTTTATGAAAAATCGACATTCTGCAAAATGATTGAAAAATTAGGACGCGACGTTTTGAATGTGCGAACTTAAGTTTCGGCTTTATGTGATTGATTGATAATTAATTACGAAAATCGAACAACGAAATATTTTCGCTCAACTAATAACTAATCCATAAATCAAATAAGACAGAAACTTTAATTCACTCATTCAAAACTTCGCGCCGCAATTTTTCAATCATTTTCAGAGTGTCCATTTTTCAACTATTTTTCCACGAACCGTGTACCCTGTGTACTCATCTGAAGATCCGTGAAGTTAGTGTCCGATTATTGAAAAAGAATTGTCCGGGCATTGGAAAAAAGTGCGGGAAATTAGCAGAAATCGTGAAATGATCAGTGTGCGGGAAATGGACTGAATCGGGAAACGACCGAAAATCGAAATTACTGAAAAAAAAGGAAATCGGTCATTGGAATAGAGATCGAGAATTGATTTAAAACTATAAAATCGTAAAAAATAGCGAAATTAATGCGAAACGGACAGAAATAAGGATTTAAAATGATTAGATAAACGAATCGAAATCTATCGAAAGAAAATAGAAAAAAAAAACCTTGTCATTGAACAGTGATAGTGTCGTGATCAAATAAAAAACATTGCTCGAGTTTTCAGGTTTTGAAAAATTGTTTATCGATTTTCTTAGTTTCGGAAACGTTGAAATAGTGGGTACCTTGAGCCGAAATACTTCTTCAAAGGAAGTAGTGTGCGGGTGGGGACGCAACAAACGTATGGAAACCGTAAGTTACATAAATTGTAAGTTCTTGCTTTAACTATGTCTATACAATGCTCAGATAGATTTTTAGTGTAATACTACAGTAAGGCTACATTACTCGTATAATTTCTCGCTACTTTTTTACGTTATCAGACGTACTTATGCTATTTTTTAATAATCTTGTCTAATAAATAGGGGCCAAAATGTAAGTAAAAAAAATTGTCGGAGGGTGTAAGAAAAAACTTTCAGAGTATGAACACGCAGGTCTCCCACACCTCCTAAAATCTACTACTACTAAAACTCGTAAAGTTTCAAAAATGCTACTAAAACTCCTAAAATCAGATTTCGAGAATCTCATTAAATTGCTATAAATCAGGATGAATATTAATAAAATCATTGGATGAGTACAATGACATGAAAAATTTCGCCGACGGCACTTTTAACTGTCTAGATCTCAATAAAACAATAAGTGTACCATATCCTGATCAAGCCGAATTTATCCAAAATAGACAGATTCTCAAAATCTGTCTATTTTTAGTGAACCATAAACTGACCCTACAGAACTTATTCGAAATAGATCAAGTTTTATAAATCTGTCTATTTTTAGTGTACCATATCCTGATCAAGCCGAATTTATCCAAAATAGACAGATTCTCAAAAATCTGTCTGTTTTTATTGAACCATAAACTGACCCTACAGAACTTATTCGAAATAGATCAAGTTTTATAAATCTGTCTAGTTTTAGTGTACCATATCCTGATCAAGCCGAATTTATCCAAAATAGACAGATTCTCAAAAATCTGTCTATTTTTAGTGAACCATAAACTGACCCTACAGAACTTATTCGAAATAGATCAAGTTTTATAAATCTGTCTATTTTTAGTGTACCATATCCTGATCAACCGAATTTATCCAAAATAGACAGATTCTCAAAAATCTGTCTATTTTTATTGAACCATAAACTTATTCGAAATAGATCAAGTTTTATAAATCTGTCTAGTTTTAGTGTACCATATCCTGATCAAGCCGAATTTATCCAAAATAGCAGATTCTCAAAAATCTGTCTATTTTTAGTGAACCATAAACTGACCCTATTGAACTTATTCGAAATAGATCAAGTTTTATAAATCTGTCTAGTTTTAGTGTACCATATCCTGATCAAGCCGAATTTATCCAAAATAGACAGATTCTCAAAAATCTGTCTATTTTTATTGAACCATAAACTGACCCTACAGAACTTATTCGAAATAGATCAAGTTTTATAAATCTGTCTAGTTTTAGTGTACCATATCCTGATCAAGCCGAATTTATCCAAAATAGACAGATTCTCAAAAATCTGTCTATTTTTAGTGAACCATAAACTGACCCTACAGAACTTATTCGAAATAGATCAAGTTTTATAAATCTGTCTAGTTTTAGTGTACCATATCCTGATCAAGCCGAATTTATCCAAAATAGACAGATTCTCAAAAATCTGTCTATTTTTAGTGAACCATAAACTGACCCTACAGAACTTATTCGAAATAGATCAAGTTTTATAAATCTGTCTAGTTTTAGTGTACCATATCCTGATCAAGCCGAATTTATCCAAAATAGACAGATTCTCAAAAATCTGTCTATTTTTATTGAACCATAAACTGACCCTACAGAACTTATTCGAAATAGATCAAGTTTTATAAATCTGTCGAGTTTTAGTGTACCATATCCTGATCAAGCCGAATTTATCCAAAATAGACAGATTCTCAAAAATCTGTCTATTTTTATTGAACCATAAACTGACCCTACAGAACTTATTCGAAATAGATCAAGTTTTATAAATCTGTCTAGTTTTAGTGTACCATATCCTGATCAAGCCGAATTTATCCAAAATAGACAGATTCTCAAAAATCTGTCTATTTTTAGTAAACCATAAACTGACCCTACAGAACTTATTCGAAATAGATCAAGTTTTATAAATCTGTCTAGTTTTAGTGTACCATATCCTGATCAAGCAGAATTTATCCAAAATAGCAGATTCTCAAAAATCTGTCTATTTTTATTGAACCATAAACTGACCCTATTGAACTTATTCGAAATAGATCGAGTTTTATAAATCTGTCTTGTTTTTAGTGAACCATAAACTGACCCTATTGAACTTATCCGAAATAGATCGAGTTTTATAAATCTGTCTAGTTTTTAGTGAACCATAACCTGCCCAAGCCAAATTTATCCATATTGCTTAAAATAAATTTTTTTATATTGATACAGTGCGCGACATCTCAAATGTCTCATTGTCAAATTTTTCTGAGAATTTTATTGTGTCATTGCAAATTCACAATGACATTCTCTGAAAAAAATGACAGTGAGACATTTGAGATGTCGTTCACTGTAATAATAATATTCATTTTCTAGATTTGCTTAAAATAAATTTTTATATTAATAATATCATTTTCTAGAGTTTTTTTATATTTCAATTTTCATGATTGCCTTAAGATTGGACTTGAGCTACCAGGAGACAAGATAGGATGTGTGATTGCATAATTCAAAATTGTCAGCATCCAATATGTTATGTGTGTGCTTTAAGATTAATGGAGTTTGTTAACGTGGTTGTTTCATGTGTAGAAGCAATATTTATTTAAGCATAACACACTACACATAATCTATTTTATAACATGAAATATACGGGTAATCATTTGTTTATAATAAATACTCAATTTTAATCTTTGATAAATAAATTTTTATATTAATAAGAACCTTTTATTCATTTTTATATTAATAATATTCATTTCTAGAGTTTTTTCTATTTCAATTTCATGATTGCCTTATTAGTGAGGTATATCAATCACCTTATTAGTTAGGTGCCCAATCATCTTATTAGTTAGATGCATCAATCACCTTACAAGCAAGGTGCAACAATCGCCTTATAAGCAAGGTTCAACAATCACCTTATTAGTGAGGTGCAACATTTAAGTATAAAAAAATAATTTATAAAAATTCTCGGATCGGACTTGAATCAACCACTCTCCCAATTGAGCTACCAGGAGACATTTAACTATAGATTAAAAACCGAAAATATTCCGCAATTTTTTTTTCTTCATATAAAAAAAGTTTGTTTTACTTTTTCAAAAAGTTTACTTTTTTCAACTTCCATACTGATATGTTCCGGTTGAAAAGAGAAAGCAGCTCTGATTTTTCTTCTTATTTCTCTTTTTTGGGTCATAACAAACAACTTTTGTTCGAGGGTAGGTTCGCGCAGCGGCGCTTTTCGAAAAAAATTGCGAAAACGTCATCTGATGTCCATTATTTGGCCGTTTCCAGCACTTTCAATAACTGTTGTGGGCTAAATGACTTATTATATAAATTTTTGTAAAGTCATCTGATAATTGAAAGTGATCAACAATACTGTGAACTAGTTACAAGAACTTAATGTGCCACTAAATGTGACAATCATGATGGTATTCTTCGATATATGTGAGCAGCGCTCCAAAATTTCGGAGTAGCCGTACGTAACACATTGTAGGACGCAATCAGAGTTTAATATGACTACAGTTTCCTAATGTTAGTATCTTTTCGATGTCTTCGAAGTATATAAAAATACGATTCTATTTAAATTATATATTTTTCGTTACGAAAGTGTCGGCTTTGGTGATTTCGGTTTCACTGGAGGTCCTTTTACTTAGCTACATTTTTTCTTTAGAGTTGCAATATTGGACACAAAGACGACTAAAACGAGCCATCAGAACAGTCGGAGCGTTTGCTGCGACTGAGCCCCGTACAAACCCGTATATCTATTGCGTACGTGACCCTAGTGCGTCTGTCACCCTACTTTGACCGTAAGCCTATGCGCCGGTTAAAGTAGTTAAAGTAAAATTATTATGTAATGTGTACATCTTAGAAATTGCGCATAGCGCAATTACGAAGCCCCGTACGACGTTCCTTTCAAATAAAACAAAAATTTCAAATAGCCCTAAAATTTTAATTTATTGAGTATAAATACACATAGGGCCTAGTATCGGCCTCAGTCCGAGGATCCAAATTTTTTTTTTCAACTACATTCTATTCGGCCTTTGATTACCTTCCAAATGAAACAAAAAATACGAAAAACGGATGAAATTTGCTCGAGTTATATGTAAAATACACATAGGGCCCTAGTAGCGGCCTTAGTCCGAGGACCCAAATTTAATTTTTTTCAACAACATTCTATTCGGCCTTTGATTACCTTCCAAATGAAACAAAAATTACGAAAAACGGATGAAATTTGCTCGAGTTATATGTAAAATACACATAGGGCCCTAGTAGCGGCCTTAGTCCAAGGACCCAAATTTTTTTTTTTCAACAACATTCTATTCGGTTGTTCGATTACTTCAAATGAAACAAAAATTACGAAAAACGGATGAAATTTACTCGAGTTGTATGTAAAATACGCATAGGGCCCTAGTAGCGGCCTTAGTCCGAGGACCCAAATTTAATTTTTTTTCAACAACATTCTATTCGGCCTTTGATTACCTTCCAAATGAAACAAAAATTACGAAAAACGGATGAAATTTGCTCGAGTTATATGTAAAATACACATAGGGCCCTAGTAGCGGCCTTAGTCCGAGGACCCAAATTTAATTTTTTTTCAACAACATTCTATTCGGCCTTTGATTACCTTCCAAATGAAACAAAATTACGAAAAACGGATGAAATTTGCTCGAGTTATATGTAAAATACACATAGGGCCCTAGTAGCGGCCTTAGTCCGAGGACCCAAATTTAATTTTTTTTCAACAACATTCTATTCGGCCTTTGATTACCTTCCAAATGAAACAAAAATTACGAAAAACGGATGAAATTTGCTCGAGTTATATGTAAAATACACATAGGGCCCTAGTAGCGGCCTTAGTCCAAGGACCCAAATTTTTTTTTTTCAACAACATTCTATTCGGTGTTCGATTATCTTTCAAATGAAACAAAAATTACGAAAAACGGATGAAATTTACTCGAGTTGTATGTAAAATACATAG
>NW_023503412.1:0-32532 GCF_014529535.1 Bradysia coprophila | reverse complement strand
TAAAAACTCACTTTTCTACATTATTTTGTTCAAAATATCCAAATGAATTTTTTTACATAAAAAATAAAAAAAATTGAAAATCTTAGAAACTAAAAGATTTTTTAGCTGGATGTAAATGTGTTTTTTCACTAATTCTTGCGCACCGGTGAAACACACTAAAAACTCATTTGCCTACATTATTTTGTTCAAAATAACCAAATAAATTTTTTTCAACGGTGCGCAGTGGTTAGTAAAAAAACACATTTACAAACCAGCTTAAAACGCTTTTAGTTTCTAAGATTTTCAATTTTTTTGATTTACGATGTAAAAAAAAATTCATTTGGATATTTGAACAAAATAATGTAGAGCAAGTGAGTTTTTAGTGTGTTTCAACGGTGCGCAGTGGTTAGTGAAAAAACACATTTACAACACAGGCTAAAAAACCGTTTAGTTTCTAAGATTTTCAATTTTTTTTATTTACGTGTAAAAAAATTCATTTGGATATTTGAACAAAATAAATAAGCAGTAGTGAGTTTTTAGTGTGTTTGAGCGGTTAGTGAAAAAAACACATTTACAACCAGCTAAAAAACCTTTTAGTTTCTAAGATTTTCATTTTTTTTATTTTCATGTAAAAAAATTCATTTGGATTTTTTGAACAAAATAAATAGTGCAATTGAGGTTTTAGTGTGTTTCAACGGTGCGCAGTGGTTAGTGAAAAAACACATTTACAACCAGCTAAAAAAACTTTAGTTTCTAAAGATTTTCAATTTTTTTTATTTTCATTAAAAAATTCATTTGGATATTTTGAACAAAATAAATAAGGCAAGTGAGTTTTTAGTGTGTTTAAACGGTGGGCAGTAGTTAGTAAAAAAACACAGTTTCAACCAGCTAAACAACCATTTAGTTTCTAAGATTTTCATTTTTTTTATTTTCATGTAAAAAAATTATTTTGGATATTTTGAACAAAATATTGTAGGCAAGTGAGTTTTTAGTGTCTTTCACGGTGCGCAGTGGTTAGTGAAAAAAACACAATTTCAACCAGCTAAAAAACCTTTTAAATTCTAAGATTTTCAATTTTTTTTATTTTCATGTAAAAAAATCCATTTGGATATTTTGAACAATATAAATAAGGCAAATGAGTTTTTAGTGTGTTTCAACGGTGCGCAGCGGTTAATGAAAAAACACATCTACAACAAGCTAAAAACCGGTTTAGTTTCTAAAGATTTTCCAATTTTTTTATTTACGTGTAAAAAAATTCATTTGGATATTTTGAACAAAATAAATAAGGCAAGTGAGTTTTTAGTGTGTTTCAACGGTGCGCAGTGGTTAGTGGAAAAACACATTTACAACCTGCTAAAAAAAACTTTTAGTTTCTAAGATTTTCAATTTTTTTATTTACGTGTAAAAAAAATTCATTTGGATATTTTGTACAAAATAATGTAGGCAAGTGAGCTTTTAGTGTGTTTCAACGGTGCGCAGCGGTTAGTGAAAAAAAACATTTACAACCAGCTAAAAAAACTTTTAGTTTCTAAGATTTTCATTTTTTTTTTCATGTAAAAAAATTCATTTGTATAATTTGAACAAAATAAATAAGGCAAGTGAGTTTTTAGTGTGTTTCAACGGTGCGCAGTGGTTAGTGAAAAAAAAAACAGTTTTCAACCAGCTAAAACCTTTAGTATCTAAGATTTTCAATTTTTTTTATTTTCTTGTAAAAAAATTCATTTAAATATTTTGAACAAAATAAATAAGGCAAGAGAGTTTTTAGTGTGTTTCAACGGTGCGCAGTGGTTAGTGAAAAAACACCAATTCAACCAGCTAAAAAACCATTTAGTTTCTAAGATTTTCATTTTTTTTTATTTTCATGTAAAAGAATTCATTTGGATATTTTGAACAAAATAATGTAGGCAAGTGAGTTTTTAGTGTGTTTTAACGGTGCGCAGTGGTTAGTGAAAAAACACAATTTCATCGAGCTAAGAAACCTTGGTGGTTAGTAAAAAAAACACATTTACAACCAGCTTAAAAAGCTTTTAGTTTCTAAGATTTTCAATTTTTGTTTACATGTAAAAAAATTCATTTGGATATTTTGAACAAAATATGTAGACAATGTGAGTTTTTAGTGTGTTTCAACGGTGCGCAGTGGTTAGTGAAAAAAACACATTTACAACCAGCTAAAAAACCGTTTAGTTTCTAAGATTTCAATTTTTTTTATTTACGTGTAAAAAAATTCATTTGGATATTTTGAACAAAATAAATAAGGTAAGTGAGTTTTTAGTGTGTTTGAGCGGTTAGTGAAAAAACACAGTTTCAACCAGCTAAAAAACCTTTTAGTTTCTAAGATTTTCAATTTTTTTTATTTTCATGTAAAAAAATTCATTTGGATTTTTTGAACAAAATAAATAAGGCAATTGAGGTTTTAGTGTGTTTCAACGGTGCGCAGTGGTTAGTGAAAAAACACATTTACAACCAGCTAAAAAAACTTTTAGTTTCTAAGATTTTCAATTTTTTTTATTTTCATTAAAAAAATTCATTTGGATATTTTGAACAAAATAAATAAGGCAAGTGAGTTTTTAGTGTGTTTAAACGGTGGGCAGTAGTTAGTAAAAAAACACAGTTTCAACCAGCTAAACAACCATTTAGTTTCTAAGATTTTCATTTTTTTTATTTTCATGTAAAAAAATTATTTTGGATATTTTGAACAAAATATTGTAGGCAAGTGAGTTTTTAGTGTCTTTCAACGGTGCGCAGTGGTTAGTGAAAAAACACAATTTCAACCAGCTAAAAAACCTTTTAAATTCTAAGATTTTCAATTTTTTTTTATTTTCATGTAAAAAAATTCATTTGGATATTTTGAACAATATAAATAAGGCAAATGAGTTTTTAGTGTGTTTCAACGGTGCGCAGCGGTTAATGAAAAAACACATCTACAACAAGCTAAAAAACCGTTTAGTTTCTAAGATTTTCCAATTTTTTTATTTACGTGTAAAAAAATTCATTTGGATATTTTGAACAAAATAAATAAGGCAAGTGAGTTTTTAGTGTGTTTCAACGGTGCGCAGTGGTTAGTGGAAAAACACATTTACAACCTGCTAAAAAAAACTTTTAGTTTCTAAGATTTTCAATTTTTTTATTTACGTGTAAAAAAAATTCATTTGGATATTTTGTACAAAATAATGTAGGCAAGTGAGCTTTTAGTGTGTTTCAACGGTGCGCAGCGGTTAGTGAAAAAACACATTTACAACCAGCTAAAAAACTTTTAGTTTCTAAGATTTTCATTTTTTTTTTTTTTTCATGTAAAAAAATTCATTTGTATAATTTGAACAAAATAAATAAGGCAAGTGAGTTTTTAGTGTGTTTCAACGGTGCGCAGTGGTTAGTGAAAAATAAAACAGTTTCAACCAGCTAAAAACCTTTAGTTTCTAAGATTTTCAATTTTTTTTATTTTCTTGTAAAAAAATTCATTTGTATAATTTGAACAAAATAAATAAGGCAAGAGAGTTTTTAGTGTGTTTCAACGGTGCGCAGTGGTTAGTGAAAAACACCAATTCAACCAGCTAAAAAAACTTTGAGTTTCTAAGATTTTCATTTTTTTTTATTTTCATGTAAAAGAATTTATTTGGATATTTTGAACAAAATAATGTAAGCAAGTGAGTTTTTAGTGTGTTTTAACGGTGCGCAAGAATTATTGAAAAAACACATTTACATCCAGCTAAAAAATCTTTTAGTTTCTAAGATTTTCAATTTTTTTTTTTATTTTTATGTAAAAAAATTAATTTGGATATTTTGAACAAAATAATGTAGGCAATTGAATTTTTTGTGTGTTTCAACGGTGCGCAGTGGTTAGTGAAAAAACACAATTTCATCGAGCTAAGAAACCTTTTAGTTTCTAAGATTTTAAATTTTTTTTATTTACGTGTAAAAAAATTTATTTGGTTATTTTGAACAAAATAATGTAGGCAAATGAGTTTTTAGTGTGTTTCACCGGTGCGCAAGAATTAGTGAAAAAACACATTTACATCCAGCTAAAAAATCTTTTAGTTTCTAAGATTTTCAATTTTTTTTTATTTTTATGTAAAAAAATTCATTTGGATATTTTGAACAAAATAATGTAGAAAAGTGAGTTTTTAGTGTGTTTCAACGGTGTGCAGTGGTTAGTGAAAAAACACATTTACAGCCACCAAAAAAAAAATTTAGTTTCAAAGATTTTCAATTTTTTTTTATTTTCATGTAAAAGAATTCATTTGGATATTTTGAACAAAATAATGTAGGCAAGTGAGTTTTTAGTTTCTAAGATATTCAATTTTTTTTATTTACGTGTAAAAAAATTCATTTGGATATTTTGTACAAAATAATGTATGCAAGTGAGTTTTTAGTGTGTTTCAACGGTGCGCAGTGGTTAGTGAAAAAACACAGTTTCAACCAGCTAAAAAACCTTTTAGTTTCTCACACCCGCCCTGAACAAAAATAAACTTTTACCGAAAATGCACTTAAAAATTGATCGCTGTTCTGAATGGAGGGACCCTAGGGGAGTTCAAAACGATAGTCCGTTAAGCTGGACCAGATGCTTCCATATCGTATACAATTTTTTCCTTAGTTGTACGGGCGTGGGGAAGCATCTGGTCCAGCTTAACGGACCATCGTTTTGAACTCCTCTAGGGTCCCTATTTAGAACAGCAATCAATTTTTGGGTGCATTTTCGATAAAACTTTATTTTTGTTCAGGGGGTGTGTGTTCTAAGATTTTCATGTAAAAAAATTCATTTGGATATTTTGAACAAAATGTGTAGACAAGTGAGTTTTTAGTGTGTTTCAACGGTGCGCAGTGGTTAGTGAAAAAACACATTTACAACCAGCTAAAAAAACTTTTAGTTTCTAAGATTTTCATTTTTTTTATTGTTATGTAAAAAAATTCATTCGGATATTTTTAACAAAATAATGTAGGCAAGTGAGTTTTTAGTGTGTTTCAACGGTACGCAGTGGTTAGTGAAAAAATACATTTACAACCAACTAAAACCCTTTGAGTTTCTAAGATTTTCTTTTTATTTTCATGTAAAAAAATTCATTTGGATATTTTGAACAAAATAATGTACGCAAGTGAGGTTTTAGTTTCTAAGATTTTCAATTTTTTTTATTTACGTGTAAAAAAATTCATTTGGATATTTTGAACAAAATAATGTAGGCAAGTGAGTTTTTAGTGTGTTTCAACGGTGCGCAGTGGTTGGTGAAAAAACACAATTTCAACCAGCTAAAAAACCTTTTAGTTTATAAGATTTTCAATTTTTTTTTATTTTCATTAAAAAAATTCATTTGGATATTTTGAACAATATAAATAAGGCAAATGAGTTTTTAGTGTGTTTCAACGGTGCGCAGCGGTTAGTGAAAAAACACATTTACAACCAGCTAAAAAAACTTTTAGTTTCTAAGATTTTCAATATTTTTTATTTTCATGTAAAAAAATTCATTTGGATATTTTGAACATAATAAATAAGGCAAGTGAGTTTTTAGTGTGTTTCAACGGTGCGCAGCGGTTAGTGAAAAAACACAATTACAACCAGCTAAAAAAACTTTTAGTTTCTAAGATTTTCAATATTTTTTTATTTTCATGTAAAAAAATTCATTTGGATATTTTGAACATAATAAATAAGGCAAGTGAGTTTTTAGTGTGTTTCAACGGTGCCCAGTGGTTAATGAAAAAACACAGTTTCAACCAGCTAAAAAACCATTTAGTTTCTAAGATTTTCAATTTTTTTTATTTTCATGTAAAAAAATTCATTTGGATATTTTGAACATAATAAATAAGGCAAGTGAGTTTTTAGTGTGTTTAAACGGTGGGCAGTAGTTAGTAAAAAAACACAGTTTCAACCAGCTAAACAACCATTTAGTTTCTAAGATTTTCATTTTTTTTATTTTCATGTAAAAAAATTATTTTGGATATTTTGAACAAAATATTGTAGGCAAGTGAGTTTTTAGTGTCTTTCAACGGTGCGCAGTGGTTAGTGAAAAAACACAATTTCAACCAGCTAAAAAACCTTTTAAATTCTAAGATTTTCAATTTTTTTTATTTTCATGTAAAAAAATCCATTTGGATATTTTGAACAATATAAATAAGGCAAATGAGTTTTTAGTGTGTTTCAACGGTGCGCAGCGGTTAATGAAAAAACACATCTACAACAAGCTAAAAACCGTTTAGTTTCTAAGATTTTCCAATTTTTTTATTTACGTGTAAAAAAATTCATTTGGATATTTTGAACAAAATAAATAAGGCAAGTGAGTTTTTAGTGTGTTTCAACGGTGCGCAGTGGTTAGTGGAAAAACACATTTACAACCTGCTAAAAAAAACTTTTAGTTTCTAAGATTTTCAATTTTTTTATTTACGTGTAAAAAAAATTCATTTGGATATTTTGTACAAAATAATGTAGGCAAGTGAGCTTTTAGTGTGTTTCAACGGTGCGCAGCGGTTAGTGAAAAAAAACATTTACAACCAGCTAAAAAAACTTTTAGTTTCTAAGATTTTCATTTTTTTTTTCATGTAAAAAAATTCATTTGTATAATTTGAACAAAATAAATAAGGCAAGTGAGTTTTTAGTGTGTTTCAACGGTGCGCAGTGGTTAGTGAAAAAAAAAACAGTTTCAACCAGCTAAAAACCTTTAGTATCTAAGATTTTCAATTTTTTTTATTTTCTTGTAAAAAAATTCATTTAAATATTTTGAACAAAATAAATAAGGCAAGAGAGTTTTTAGTGTGTTTCAACGGTGCGCAGTGGTTAGTGAAAAAACACCAATTCAACCAGCTAAAAAACCATTTAGTTTCTAAGATTTTCATTTTTTTTTATTTTCATGTAAAAGAATTCATTTGGATATTTTGAACAAAATAATGTAGGCAAGTGAGTTTTTAGTGTGTTTTAACGGTGCGCAGTGGTTAGTGAAAAAACACAATTTCATCGAGCTAAGAAACCTTGGTGGTTAGTAAAAAAACACATTTACAACCAGCTTAAAAAGCTTTTAGTTTCTAAGATTTTCAATTTTTGTTTACATGTAAAAAAATTCATTTGGATATTTTGAACAAAATATGTAGACAAGTGAGTTTTTAGTGTGTTTCAACGGTGCGCAGTGGTTAGTGAAAAAACACATTTACAACCAGCTAAAAAACCGTTTAGTTTCTAAGATTTTCAATTTTTTTTATTTACGTGTAAAAAAATTCATTTGGATATTTTGAACAAAATAAATAAGGTAAGTGAGTTTTTAGTGTGTTTGAGCGGTTAGTGAAAAAACACAGTTTCAACCAGCTAAAAAACCTTTTAGTTTCTAAGATTTTCAATTTTTTTTATTTTCATGTAAAAAAATTCATTTGGATTTTTTGAACAAAATAAATAAGGCAATTGAGGTTTTAGTGTGTTTCAACGGTGCGCAGTGGTTAGTGAAAAAACACATTTACAACCAGCTAAAAAAACTTTTAGTTTCTAAGATTTTCAATTTTTTTTATTTTCATTAAAAAAATTCATTTGGATATTTTGAACAAAATAAATAAGGCAAGTGAGTTTTTAGTGTGTTTAAACGGTGGGCAGTAGTTAGTAAAAAAACACAGTTTCAACCAGCTAAACAACCATTTAGTTTCTAAGATTTTCATTTTTTTTATTTTCATGTAAAAAAATTATTTTGGATATTTTGAACAAAATATTGTAGGCAAGTGAGTTTTTAGTGTCTTTCAACGGTGCGCAGTGGTTAGTGAAAAAACACAATTTCAACCAGCTAAAAAACCTTTTAAATTCTAAGATTTTCAATTTTTTTTATTTTCATGTAAAAAAATTCATTTGGATATTTTGAACAATATAAATAAGGCAAATGAGTTTTTAGTGTGTTTCAACGGTGCGCAGCGGTTAATGAAAAAACACATCTACAACAAGCTAAAAAACCGTTTAGTTTCTAAGATTTTCCAATTTTTTTATTTACGTGTAAAAAAATTCATTTGGATATTTTGAACAAAATAAATAAGGCAAGTGAGTTTTTAGTGTGTTTCAACGGTGCGCAGTGGTTAGTGGAAAAACACATTTACAACCTGCTAAAAAAAACTTTTAGTTTCTAAGATTTTCAATTTTTTTATTTACGTGTAAAAAAAATTCATTTGGATATTTTGTACAAAATAATGTAGGCAAGTGAGCTTTTAGTGTGTTTCAACGGTGCGCAGCGGTTAGTGAAAAAACACATTTACAACCAGCTAAAAAAACTTTTAGTTTCTAAGATTTTCATTTTTTTTTTTTTTCATGTAAAAAAATTCATTTGTATAATTTGAACAAAATAAATAAGGCAAGTGAGTTTTTAGTGTGTTTCAACGGTGCGCAGTGGTTAGTGAAAAATAAAACAGTTTCAACCAGCTAAAAACCTTTAGTTTCTAAGATTTTCAATTTTTTTTATTTTCTTGTAAAAAAATTCATTTGTATAATTTGAACAAAATAAATAAGGCAAGAGAGTTTTTAGTGTGTTTCAACGGTGCGCAGTGGTTAGTGAAAAAACACCAATTCAACCAGCTAAAAAAACTTTGAGTTTCTAAGATTTTCATTTTTTTTTATTTTCATGTAAAAGAATTTATTTGGATATTTTGAACAAAATAATGTAAGCAAGTGAGTTTTTAGTGTGTTTTAACGGTGCGCAAGAATTATTGAAAAAACACATTTACATCCAGCTAAAAAATCTTTTAGTTTCTAAGATTTTCAATTTTTTTTTTTATTTTTATGTAAAAAAATTAATTTGGATATTTTGAACAAAATAATGTAGGCAATTGAATTTTTTGTGTGTTTCAACGGTGCGCAGTGGTTAGTGAAAAAACACAATTTCATCGAGCTAAGAAACCTTTTAGTTTCTAAGATTTTAAATTTTTTTTATTTACGTGTAAAAAAATTTATTTGGTTATTTTGAACAAAATAATGTAGGCAAATGAGTTTTTAGTGTGTTTCACCGGTGCGCAAGAATTAGTGAAAAAACACATTTACATCCAGCTAAAAAATCTTTTAGTTTCTAAGATTTTCAATTTTTTTTTATTTTTATGTAAAAAAATTCATTTGGATATTTTGAACAAAATAATGTAGAAAAGTGAGTTTTTAGTGTGTTTCAACGGTGTGCAGTGGTTAGTGAAAAAACACATTTACAGCCACCAAAAAAAAATTTAGTTTCAAAGATTTTCAATTTTTTTTTATTTTCATGTAAAAGAATTCATTTGGATATTTTGAACAAAATAATGTAGGCAAGTGAGTTTTTAGTTTCTAAGATATTCAATTTTTTTTATTTACGTGTAAAAAAATTCATTTGGATATTTTGTACAAAATAATGTATGCAAGTGAGTTTTTAGTGTGTTTCAACGGTGCGCAGTGGTTAGTGAAAAAACACAGTTTCAACCAGCTAAAAAACCTTTTAGTTTCTCACACCCGCCCTGAACAAAAATAAACTTTTACCGAAAATGCACTTAAAAATTGATCGCTGTTCTGAATGGAGGGACCCTAGGGGAGTTCAAAACGATAGTCCGTTAAGCTGGACCAGATGCTTCCATATCGTATACAATTTTTTCCTTAGTTGTACGGGCGTGGGGAAGCATCTGGTCCAGCTTAACGGACCATCGTTTTGAACTCCTCTAGGGTCCCTATTTAGAACAGCAATCAATTTTTGGGTGCATTTTCGATAAAACTTTATTTTTGTTCAGGGGGTGTGTGTTCTAAGATTTTCATGTAAAAAAATTCATTTGGATATTTTGAACAAAATGTGTAGACAAGTGAGTTTTTAGTGTGTTTCAACGGTGCGCAGTGGTTAGTGAAAAAACACATTTACAACCAGCTAAAAAAACTTTTAGTTTCTAAGATTTTCATTTTTTTTATTGTTATGTAAAAAAATTCATTCGGATATTTTTAACAAAATAATGTAGGCAAGTGAGTTTTTAGTGTGTTTCAACGGTACGCAGTGGTTAGTGAAAAAATACATTTACAACCAACTAAAACCCTTTGAGTTTCTAAGATTTTCTTTTTATTTTCATGTAAAAAAATTCATTTGGATATTTTGAACAAAATAATGTACGCAAGTGAGGTTTTAGTTTCTAAGATTTTCAATTTTTTTTATTTACGTGTAAAAAAATTCATTTGGATATTTTGAACAAAATAATGTAGGCAAGTGAGTTTTTAGTGTGTTTCAACGGTGCGCAGTGGTTGGTGAAAAAACACAATTTCAACCAGCTAAAAAACCTTTTAGTTTATAAGATTTTCAATTTTTTTTTATTTTCATTAAAAAAATTCATTTGGATATTTTGAACAATATAAATAAGGCAAATGAGTTTTTAGTGTGTTTCAACGGTGCGCAGCGGTTAGTGAAAAAACACATTTACAACCAGCTAAAAAAACTTTTAGTTTCTAAGATTTTCAATATTTTTTATTTTCATGTAAAAAAATTCATTTGGATATTTTGAACATAATAAATAAGGCAAGTGAGTTTTTAGTGTGTTTCAACGGTGCGCAGCGGTTAGTGAAAAAACACAATTACAACCAGCTAAAAAAACTTTTAGTTTCTAAGATTTTCAATATTTTTTTATTTTCATGTAAAAAAATTCATTTGGATATTTTGAACATAATAAATAAGGCAAGTGAGTTTTTAGTGTGTTTCAACGGTGCCCAGTGGTTAATGAAAAAACACAGTTTCAACCAGCTAAAAAACCATTTAGTTTCTAAGATTTTCAATTTTTTTTATTTTCATGTAAAAAAATTCATTTGGATATTTTGAACATAATAAATAAGGCAAGTGAGTTTTTAGTGTGTTTCAACGGGGCGCAGTGGTTAGTGAAAAAACAAAATTTACAACCTGCTAAAAAAACTTTTAGTTTCTAAGATTTTCATTTTTTTTTATTTTCATGTAAAAAAATTCATTTGGATATTTTGAACAAAATAATGTACGCAAGTGAGGTTTTAGTTTCTAAGATTTTCAATTTTTTTTATTTACGTGTAAAAAAATTCATTTGGATATTTTGAACAAAATAAATAAGACAAGTGAGTTTTTAGTGTGTTTCAACGGTGCGCAGCGGTTAGTGAAAAAACACATTTACAACCAGCTAAAAAAACTTTTAGTTTCTAAGATTTTCAATATTTTTTTATTTTCATGTAAAAAAATTCATTTGGATATTTTGAACATAATAAATAAGGCAAGTGAGTTTTTAGTGTGTTTCAACGGTGCGCAGCGGTTAATGAAAAAACACATCTACAACAAGCTAAAAAACCGTTTAGTTTCTAAGATTTTCCAATTTTTTTTTTTACGTGTAAAAAAATTCATTTGGATATTTTGAACAAAATAAATAAGGCAAGTGAGTTTTTAGTGTGTTTCAACGGTGCGCAGTGGTTAGTGGAAAAACACATTTACAACCTGCTAAAAAAAACTTTTAGTTTCTAAGATTTTCAATTTTTTTATTTACGTGTAAAAAAAATTCATTTGGATATTTTGTACAAAATAATGTAGGCAAGTGAGCTTTTAGTGTGTTTCAACGGTACGCAGCGGTTAGTGAAAAAACACATTTACAACCAGCTAAAAAAACTTTTAGTTTCTAAGATTTTCATTTTTTTTTTCATGTAAAAAAATTCATTTGTATAATTTGAACAAAATAAATAAGGCAAGTGAGTTTTTAGTGTGTTTCAACGGTGCGCAGTGGTTAGTGAAAAAAAAAAACAGTTTCAACTAGCTAAAAACCTTTAGTTTCTAAGATTTTCAATTTTTTTTATTTTCTTGTAAAAAAATTCATTTAAATATTTTGAACAAAATAAATAAGGCAAGAGAGTTTTTAGTGTGTTTAGTGCGCAGTGGTTAGTGAAAAAACACCAATTCAACCAGCTAAAAAACCATTTAGTTTCTAAGATTTTCATTTTTTTTTATTTTCATGTAAAAGAATTCATTTGGATATTTTGAACAAAATAATGTAGGTAAGTGAGTTTTTAGTGTGTTTTAACGGTGCGCAGTGGTTAGTGAAAAAACACAATTTCATCGAGCTAAGAAACCTTGGTGGTTAGTAAAAAAACACATTTACAACCAGCTTAAAAAGCTTTTAGTTTCTAAGATTTTCAATTTTTGTTTACATGTAAAAAAATTCATTTGGATATTTTGAACAAAATATGTAGACAAGTGAGTTTTTAGTGTGTTTCAACGGTGCGCAGTGGTTAGTGAAAAAACACATTTACAACCAGCTAAAAAACCGTTTAGTTTCTAAGATTTTCAATTTTTTTTATTTACGTGTAAAAAAATTCATTTGGATATTTTGAACAAAATAAATAAGGTAAGTGAGTTTTTAGTGTGTTTGAGCGGTTAGTGAAAAAACACAGTTTCAACCAGCTAAAAAACCTTTTAGTTTCTAAGATTTTCAATTTTTTTTATTTTCATGTAAAAAAATTCATTTGGATTTTTTGAACAAAATAAATAAGGCAATTGAGGTTTTAGTGTGTTTCACCGGTGCGCAGTGGTTAGTGAAAAAACACATTTACAACCAGCTAAAAAAACTTTTAGTTTCTAAGATTTTCAATTTTTTTTATTTTCATTAAAAAAATTCATTTGGATATTTTGAACAAAATAAATAAGGCAAGTGAGTTTTTAGTGTGTTTAAACGGTGGGCAGTAGTTAGTAAAAAAACACAGTTTCAACCAGCTAAACAACCATTTAGTTTCTAAGATTTTCATTTTTTTATTTTCATGTAAAAAAATTATTTTGGATATTTTGAACAAAATATTGTAGGCAAGTGAGTTTTTAGTGTCTTTCAACGGTGCGCAGTGGTTAGTGAAAAAACACAATTTCAACCAGCTAAAAAACCTTTTAAATTCTAAGATTTTCATTTTTTTTTATTTTCATGTAAAAAAATTCATTTGGATATTTTGAACAATATAAATAAGGCAAATGAGTTTTTAGTGTGTTTCAACGGTGCGCAGCGGTTAATGAAAAAACACATCTACAACAAGCTAAAAAACCGTTTAGTTTCTAAGATTTTCCAATTTTTTTATTTACGTGTAAAAAAATTCATTTGGATATTTTGAACAAAATAAATAAGGCAAGTGAGTTTTTAGTGTGTTTCAACGGTGCGCAGTGGTTAGTGGAAAAACACATTTACAACCTGCTAAAAAAAACTTTTAGTTTCTAAGATTTTCAATTTTTTTATTTACGTGTAAAAAAAATTCATTTGGATATTTTGTACAAAATAATGTAGGCAAGTGAGCTTTTAGTGTGTTTTAACGGTGCGCAGTGGTTAGTGAAAAAACACAATTTCATCGAGCTAAGAAACCTTGGTGGTTAGTAAAAAAACACATTTACAACCAGCTTAGCTTTTAGTTTCTAAGATTTTCAATTTTTGTTTACATGTAAAAAAATTCATTTGGATATTTTGAACAAAATATGTAGACAAGTGAGTTTTTAGTGTGTTTCAACGGTGCGCAGTGGTTAGTGAAAAAACACATTTACAACCAGCTAAAAAACCGTTTAGTTTCTAAGATTTTCAATTTTTTTTATTTACGTGTAAAAAAATTCATTTGGATATTTTGAACAAAATAAATAAGGTAAGTGAGTTTTTAGTGTGTTTGAGCGGTTAGTAAAAAAACACAGTTTCAACCAGCTAAAAAACCTTTTAGTTTCTAAGATTTTCAATTTTTTTTATTTTCATGTAAAAAAATTCATTTGGATTTTTTGAACAAAATAAATAGGGCAATTGAGGTTTTAGTGTGTTTCAACGGTGCGCAGTGGTTAGTGAAAAAACACATTTACAACCAGCTAAAAAAACTTTTAGTTTCTAAGATTTTCAATTTTTTTTATTTACTTGTAAAAAAATTCATTTGGATATTTTGAACAAAATAAATAAGGCAAGTGAGTTTTTAGTGTGTTTCAACGGTGCGCAGCGGTTAGTGAAAAAACACATTAAAAATTTTTTGTCTCAGAATTGCATGAAATTTTGGCTATATGGTTTGATTAGCATTTCATACATACAGTTAAAATTTCATGGAATTTGGAGAGATTTTTTTTTTTCATTTTTTGTAACAATGCCATTTTTTGGTCATAACGTATGGCCAAAAAAGTAAAAGTAAAAATTTTTTGTCTCAGAATTGCATGAAATTTTGGCTTTATAATTTGATTAGCATTTCATATATACAGTTAAAATTTCATGGAATTTGGAGAGAATTTTTTTTACATTTCTTGTAACAATGCCATTTTTTGGTCATAATGTATGGCCAAAAATGTAAAATTAAAAAAAATTTTGTCTCAGAATTGCATGAAATTTTTTCTATATATGGTTTCATACATACAGTTAAAATTTCTTGGAATTTGGAGAGAATTTTTTGTCTCAGAATTGCATGAAATTTTGGCTATATGGTTTGATTAGCATTTCATACATACAGTTAAAATTTCCTGGAATTTTGAGAGATTTTTTTTAATTTTTTTTTTAACAAGGGCTGATCTGTCGGAAGTCGACTTACAAAAAGGCCTCATACGGCTGGCCAGCTGATCCGTTTTTAGTGAGTTTTTAGTGTGTTTCAACGGTGCGCAGTGGTTAGTGAAAAAACACAATTTCAACCAGCTAAAAAACTATTTAGTTTCTAAGATTTTCAATTTTTTTTATTTTCATGTAAAAAAATTCATTTAAATATTTTGAACATAATAAATAAGGCAAGTGAGTTTTTAGTGTGTTTCAACGGTGCGCAGCGCATTTAAATATTTTGAACATAATAAATAAGGCAAGTGAGTTTTTAGTGTGTTTCAACGGTGCGCAGCGGTTAGTGAAAAAACACATTTACAACAAGCTAAAAAACCTTTTAGTTTCTAAGATTTTAATTTTTTTTATTTTCATGTAAAAAAATTAATTTGGATATTTTGAACAAAATATTGTAGGCAAGTGAGTTTTTAGTGTGTTCCAACGGTGCGCAGTGGTTAGTGAAAAAACACAATTTCAACCATCTAAAAAACTATTTAGTTTCTAAGATTTTCAATTTTTTTTATTTTCATGTAAAAAAATTCATTTAAATATTTTGAACATAATAAATAAAGCAAGTGAGTTTTTAGTGTGTTTCAACGGCGCGCAGTAATTAGTGAAAAAACACATTTACATCCAGCTAAAAAATCTTTTAGTTTCTAAGATTTTCAATTTTTTTTAAATTTTATGTAAAAAAATTCATTTGGATATTTTGAACAAAATAATGTAGGCAAGTGAGTTTTTAGTGTGTTTCAACGGTGCGCAGCGGTTAGTGAAAAAACACATTTACAACAAGCTAAAAAACCTTTTAGTTTCTAAGATTTTCATTTTTTTTTTTCATGTAAAAAAATTATTTTGGATATTTTGAACAAAATATTGTAGGCAAGTGAGTTTTTAGTGTCTTTCAACGGTGCGCAGTGGTTAGTGAAAAAACACTATTTCAACCAGCTAAAAAAACTTTTAGTTTCTAAGATTTTCAATTTTTTTTATTTGCATGTAAAAAAATTCATTTGGATATTTTGAACAATATAAATAAGGCAAATGAGTTTTTAGTGTGTTTCAACGGTGCGCAGCGGTTAATGAAAAAACACATCTACAACAAGCTAAAAAACCGTTTAGTTTCTAAGATTTTCCAATTTTTTTATTTACGTGTAAAAAAATTCATTTGGATATTTTGAACAAAATAAATAAGGCAAGTGAGTTTTTAGTGTGTTTCAACGGTGCGCAGTGGTTAGTGGAAAAACACATTTACAACCTGCTAAAAAAACTTTTAGTTTCTAAGATTTTCAATTTTTTTATTTACGTGTAAAAAAAATTCATTTGGATATTTTGTACAAAATAATGTAGGCAAGTGAGCTTTTAGTGTGTTTCAACGGAGCGCAGCGGTTAGTGAAAAAACACATTTACAACCAGCTAAAAAAACTTTTAGTTTCTAAGATTTTCATTTTTTTTTTTTTTCATGTAAAAAAATTCATTTGTATAATTTGAACAAAATAAATAAGGCAAGTGAGTTTTTAGTGTGTTTCAACGGTGCGCAGTGGTTAGTGAAAAATAAAACAGTTTCAACCAGCTAAAAACCTTTAGTTTCTAAGATTTTCAATTTTTTTTATTTTCTTGTAAAAAAATTCATTTGTATAATTTGAACAAAATAAATAAGGCAAGAGAGTTTTTAGTGTGTTTCAACGGTGCGCAGTGGTTAGTGAAAAAACACCAATTCAACCAGCTAAAAAAACTTTGAGTTTCTAAGATTTTCATTTTTTTTTATTTTCATGTAAAAGAATTTATTTGGATATTTTGAACAAAATAATGTAAGCAAGTGAGTTTTTATTGTGTTTTAACGGTGCGCAAGAATTAGTGAAAAAACACATTTACATCCAGCTAAAAAATCTTTTAGTTTCTAAGATTTTCAATTTTTTTTTATTTTTATGTAAAAAAATTAATTTGGATATTTTGAACAAAATAATGTAGGCAATTGAATTTTTTGTGTGTTTCAACGGTGCGCAGTGGTTAGTGAAAAAACACAATTTCATCGAGCTAAGAAACCTTTTAGTTTCTAAGATTTTAAATTTTTTTTTATTTACGTGTAAAAAAATTTATTTGGTTATTTTGAACAAAATAATGTAGGCAAATGAGTTTTTAGTGTGTTTCACCGGTGCGCAAGAATTAGTGAAAAAACACATTTACATCCAGCTAAAAAATCTTTTAGTTTCTAAGATTTTCAATTTTTTTTTATTTTTATGTAAAAAAATTCATTTGGATATTTTGAACAAAATAATGTAGAAAAGTGAGTTTTTAGTGTGTTTCAACGGTGTGCAGTGGTTAGTGAAAAAACACATTTACAGCCACCAAAAAAAAATTTAGTTTCTAAGATTTTCATTTTTTTTTATTTTCATGTAAAAGAATTCATTTGGATATTTTGAACAAAATAATGTAGGCAAGTGAGTTTTTAGTTTCTAAGATTTTCAATTTTTTTTATTTACGTGTAAAAAAATTCATTTGGATATTTTGTACAAAATAATGTATGCAAGTGAGTTTTTAGTGTGTTTCAACGGTGCGCAGCAGTTAGTGAAAAAACACATTTACAACCACCAAAAAAAAATTAGTTTCTAAGATTTTCAATTTTTTTTATTTTCATGTAAAAAAATTCATTTAAATATTTTGAACATAATAAATAAAGCAAGTGAGTTTTTAGTGTGTTTCAACGGCGCGCAGTAATTAGTGAAAAAACACATTTACATCCAGCTAAAAAATCTTTTAGTTTCTAAGATTTTCAATTTTTTTTAAATTTTATGTAAAAAAATTCATTTGGATATTTTCAACAAAATAATGTAGGCAAGTGAGTTTTTAGTGTGTTTCAACGGTGCGCAGCGGTTAGTGAAAAAACACATTTACAACAAGCTAAAAAACCTTTTAGTTTCTAAGATTTTAATTTTTTTTTTTTTCATGTAAAAAAATTATTTTGGATATTTTGAACAAAATATTGTAGGCAAGTGAGTTTTTAGTGTCTTTCAACGGTGCGCAGTGGTTAGTGAAAAAACACAATTTCAACCAGCTAAAAAAACTTTTAGTTTCTAAGATTTTCAATTTTTTTTATTTGCATGTAAAAAAATTCATTTGGATATTTTGAACAATATAAATAAGGCAAATGACTTTTTAGTGTGTTTCAACGGTGCGCAGCGGTTAATGAAAAAACACATCTACAACAAGCTAAAAAACCGTTTAGTTTCTAAGATTTTCCAATTTTTTTATTTACGTGTAAAAAAATTCATTTGGATATTTTGAACAAAATAAATAAGGCAAGTGAGTTTTTAGTGTGTTTCAACGGTGCGCAGTGGTTAGTGGAAAAACACATTTACAACCTGCTAAAAAAACTTTTAGTTTCTAAGATTTTCAATTTTTTTATTTACGTGTAAAAAAAATTCATTTGGATATTTTGTACAAAATAATGTAGGCAAGTGAGCTTTTAGTGTGTTTCAACGGAGCGCAGCGGTTAGTGAAAAAACACATTTACAACCAGCTAAAAAAACTTTTAGTTTCTAAGATTTTCATTTTTTTTTTTTCATGTAAAAAAATTCATTTGTATAATTTGAACAAAATAAATAAGGCAAGTGAGTTTTTAGTGTGTTTCAACGGTGCGCAGTGGTTAGTGAAAAATAAAACACTTTCAACCAGCTAAAAACCTTTAGTTTCTAAGATTTTCAATTTTTTTTATTTTCTTGTAAAAAAATTCATTTGTATAATTTGAACAAAATAAATAAGGCAAGAGAGTTTTTAGTGTGTTTCAACGGTGCGCAGTGGTTAGTGAAAAAACACCAATTCAACCAGCTAAAAAAACTTTGAGTTTCTAAGATTTTCATTTTTTTTTATTTTCATGTAAAAGAATTTATTTGGATTTTTTGAACAAAATAATGTAAGCAAGTGAGTTTTTAGTGTGTTTAAACGGTGCGCAAGAATTAGTGAAAAAACACATTTACATCCAGCTAAAAAATCTTTTAGTTTCTAAGATTTTCAATTTTTTTTTTATTTTTATGTAAAAAAATTAATTTGGATATTTTGAACAAAATAATGTAGGCAATTGAATTTTTTGTGTGTTTCAACGGTGCGCAGTGGTTAGTGAAAAAACACAATTTCATCGAGCTAAGAAACCTTTTAGTTTCTAAGATTTTAAATTTTTTTTATTTACGTGTAAAAAAATTTATTTGGTTATTTTGAACAAAATAATGTAGGCAAATGAGTTTTTAGTGTGTTTCACCGGTGCGCAAGAATTAGTGAAAAAACGCATTTACATCCAGCTAAAAAATCTTTTAGTTTCTAAGATTTTCAATTTTTTTTTATTTTTATGTAAAAAAATTCATTTGGATATTTTGAACAAAATAATGTAGAAAAGTGAGTTTTTAGTGTGTTTCAACGGTGTGCAGTGGTTAGTGAAAAAACACATTTACAGCCACCAAAAAAAAATTAGTTTCTAAGATTTTCAATTTTTTTTTATTTTCATGTAAAAGAATTCATTTGGATATTTTGAACAAAATAATGTAGGCAAGTGAGTTTTTAGTTTCTAAGATTTTCAATTTTTTTTATTTACGTGTAAAAAAATTCATTTGGATATTTTGTACAAAATAATGTATGCAAGTGAGTTTTTAGTGTGTTTCAACGGTGCGCAGTGGTTAGTGAAAAAACACAGTTTCAACCAGCTAAAAAACCTTTTAGTTTCTCACACCCGCCCTGAACAAAAATAAACTTTTACCGAAAATGCACTTAAAAATTGATCGCTGTTCTGAATGGAGGGACCCTAGGGGAGTTCAAAACGATAGTCCGTTAAGCTGGACCAGATGCTTCCATATCCCATACAATTTTTTCCTTAGTTGTACGGGCGTGGGGAAGCATCTGGTCCAGCTTAACGGACCATCGTTTTGAACTCCTCTAGGGTCCCTATTTAGAACAGCAATCAATTTTTGGGTGCATTTTCGATAAAACTTTATTTTTGTTCAGGGGGTGTGTGTTCTAAGATTTTCATGTAAAAAAATTCATTTGGATATTTTGAACAAAATGTGTAGACAAGTGAGTTTTTAGTGTGTTTCAACGGTGCGCAGTGGTTAGTGAAAAAACACATTTACAACCAGCTAAAAAAACTTTTAGTTTCTAAGATTTTCATTTTTTTTATTGTTATGTAAAAAAATTCATTCGGATATTTTTAACAAAATAATGTAGGCAAGTGAGTTTTTAGTGTGTTTCAACGGTACGCAGTGGTTAGTGAAAAAATACATTTACAACCAACTAAAACCCTTTGAGTTTCTAAGATTTTCTTTTTATTTTCATGTAAAAAAATTCATTTGTATAATTTGAACAAAATAAATAAGGCAAGTGAGTTTTTAGTGTGTTTCAACGGTGCGCAGTGGTTAGTAAAAAAACACATTTACAACCAGCTTAAAACGCTTTTAGTTTCTAAGATTTTCAATTTTTGTTTACATGTAAAAAAATTCATTTGGATATTTTGAACAAAATATGTAGACAAGTGAGTTTTTAGTGTGTTTCAACGGTGCGCAGTGGTTAGTGAAAAAACACATTTACAACCAGCTAAAAAACCGTTTAGTTTCTAAGATTTTCAATTTTTTTTATTTACGTGTAAAAAAATTCATTTGGATATTTTGAACAAAATAAATAAGGTAAGTGAGTTTTTAGTGTGTTTGAGCGGTTAGTGAAAAAACACAGTTTCAACCAGCTAAAAAACCTTTTAGTTTCTAAGATTTTCATTTTTTTTTATTTTCATGTAAAAAAATTCATTTGGATTTTTTGAACAAAATAAATAAGGCAATTGAGGTTTTAGTGTGTTTCAACGGTGCGCAGTGGTTAGTGAAAAAACACATTTACAACCAGCTAAAAAAACTTTTAGTTTCTAAGATTTTCAATTTTTTTTTTTATTTTCATTAAAAAAATTCATTTGGATATTTTGAACAAAATAAATAAGGCAAGTGAGTTTTTAGTGTGTTTAAACGGTGGGCAGTAGTTAGTAAAAAAACACAGTTTCAACCAGCTAAACAACCATTTAGTTTCTAAGATTTTCATTTTTTTTATTTTCATGTAAAAAAATTATTTTGGATATTTTGAACAAAATATTGTAGGCAAGTGAGTTTTTAGTGTCTTTCAACGGTGCGCAGTGGTTAGTGAAAAAACACAATTTCAACCAGCTAAAAAACCTTTTAAATTCTAAGATTTTCAATTTTTTTTATTTTCATGTAAAAAAATTCATTTGGATATTTTGAACAATATAAATAAGGCAAATGAGTTTTTAGTGTGTTTCAACGGTGCGCAGCGGTTAATGAAAAAACACATCTACAACAAGCTAAAAACCGTTTAGTTTCTAAGATTTTCCAATTTTTTTATTTACGTGTAAAAAAATTCATTTGGATATTTTGAACAAAATAAATAAGGCAAGTGAGTTTTTAGTGTGTTTCAACGGTGCGCAGTGGTTAGTGGAAAAACACATTTACAACCTGCTAAAAAAAACTTTTAGTTTCTAAGATTTTCAATTTTTTTATTTACGTGTAAAAAAAATTCATTTGGATATTTTGTACAAAATAATGTAGGCAAGTGAGCTTTTAGTGTGTTTCAACGGTGCGCAGCGGTTAGTGAAAAAAAACATTTACAACCAGCTAAAAAAACTTTTAGTTTCTAAGATTTTCATTTTTTTTTTCATGTAAAAAAATTCATTTGTATAATTTGAACAAAATAAATAAGGCAAGTGAGTTTTTAGTGTGTTTCAACGGTGCGCAGTGGTTAGTGAAAAAAAAAACAGTTTCAACCAGCTAAAAACCTTTAGTTTCTAAGATTTTCAATTTTTTTTATTTTCTTGTAAAAAAATTCATTTAAATATTTTGAACAAAATAAATAAGGCAAGAGAGTTTTTAGTGTGTTTCAACGGTGCGCAGTGGTTAGTGAAAAAACACCAATTCAACCAGCTAAAAAAACTTTGAGTTTCTAAGATTTTCATTTTTTTTTATTTTCATGTAAAAGAATTTATTTGGATTTTTTGAACAAAATAATGTAGGCAAGTGAGTTTTTAGTGTGTTTTAACGGTGCGCAGTGGTTAGTGAAAAAACACAATTTCATCGAGCTAAGAAACCTTGGTGGTTAGTAAAAAAACACATTTACAACCAGCTTAAAAAGCTTTTAGTTTCTAAGATTTTCAATTTTTGTTTACATGTAAAAAAATTCATTTGGATATTTTGAACAAAATATGTAGACAAGTGAGTTTTTAGTGTGTTTCAACGGTGCGCAGTGGTTAGTGAAAAAACACATTTACAACCAGCTAAAAAACCGTTTAGTTTCTAAGATTTTCAATTTTTTTTATTTACGTGTAAAAAAATTCATTTGGATATTTTGAACAAAATAAATAAGGTAAGTGAGTTTTTAGTGTGTTTGAGCGGTTAGTGAAAAAACACAGTTTCAACCAGCTAAAAAACCTTTTAGTTTCTAAGATTTTCAATTTTTTTTATTTTCATGTAAAAAAATTCATTTGGATTTTTTGAACAAAATAAATAAGGCAATTGAGGTTTTAGTGTGTTTCAACGGTGCGCAGTGGTTAGTGAAAAAACACATTTACAACCAGCTAAAAAAACTTTTAGTTTCTAAGATTTTCAATTTTTTTTATTTTCATTAAAAAAATTCATTTGGATATTTTGAACAAAATAAATAAGGCAAGTGAGTTTTTAGTGTGTTTAAACGGTGGGCAGTAGTTAGTAAAAAAACACAGTTTCAACCAGCAAAACAACCATTTAGTTTCTAAGATTTTCATTTTTTTTATTTTCATGTAAAAAAATTATTTTGGATATTTTGAACAAAATATTGTAGGCAAGTGAGTTTTTAGTGTCTTTCAACGGTGCGCAGTGGTTAGTGAAAAAACACAATTTCAACCAGCTAAAAAACCTTTTAAATTCTAAGATTTTCAATTTTTTTTATTTTCATGTAAAAAAATTCATTTGGATATTTTGAACAATATAAATAAGGCAAATGAGTTTTTAGTGTGTTTCAACGGTGCGCAGCGGTTAATGAAAAAACACATCTACAACAAGCTAAAAAACCGTTTAGTTTCTAAGATTTTCCAATTTTTTTATTTACGTGTAAAAAAATTCATTTGGATATTTTGAACAAAATAAATAAGGCAAGTGAGTTTTTAGTGTGTTTCAACGGTGCGCAGTGGTTAGTGGAAAAACACATTTACAACCTGCTAAAAAAAACTTTTAGTTTCTAAGATTTTCAATTTTTTTATTTACGTGTAAAAAAAATTCATTTGGATATTTTGTACAAAATAATGTAGGCAAGTGAGCTTTTAGTGTGTTTCAACGGTGCGCAGCGGTTAGTGAAAAAACACATTTACAACCAGCTAAAAAAACTTTTAGTTTCTAAGATTTTCATTTTTTTTTTCATGTAAAAAAATTCATTTGTATAATTTGAACAAAATAAATAAGGCAAGTGAGTTTTTAGTGTGTTTCAACGGTGCGCAGTGGTTAGTGAAAAAACACCAATTCAACCAGCTAAAAAACCATTTAGTTTCTAAGATTTTCATTTTTTTTTATTTTCATGTAAAAGAATTCATTTGGATATTTTGAACAAAATAATGTAGGCAAGTGAGTTTTTAGTGTGTTTTAACGGTGCGCAGTGGTTAGTGAAAAAACACAATTTCATCGAGCTAAGAAACCTTGGTGGTTAGTAAAAAAACACATTTACAACCAGCTTAAAAAGCTTTTAGTTTCTAAGATTTTCAATTTTTGTTTACATGTAAAAAAATTCATTTGGATATTTTGAACAAAATATGTAGACAAGTGAGTTTTTAGTGTGTTTCAACGGTGCGCAGTGGTTAGTGAAAAAACACATTTACAACCAGCTAAAAAACCGTTTAGTTTCTAAGATTTTCAATTTTTTTTATTTACGTGTAAAAAAATTCATTTGGATATTTTGAACAAAATAAATAAGGTAAGTGAGTTTTTAGTGTGTTTGAGCGGTTAGTGAAAAAACACAGTTTCAACCAGCTAAAAAACCTTTTAGTTTCTAAGATTTTCAATTTTTTTTATTTTCATGTAAAAAAATTCATTTGGATTTTTTGAACAAAATAAATAAGGCAATTGAGGTTTTAGTGTGTTTCAACGGTGCGCAGAGGTTAGTGAAAAAACACATTTACAACCAGCTAAAAAAACTTTTAGTTTCTAAGATTTTCAATTTTTTTTATTTTCATTAAAAAAATTCATTTGGATATTTTGAACAAAATAAATAAGGCAAGTGAGTTTTTAGTGTGTTTAAACGGTGGGCAGTAGTTAGTAAAAAAACACAGTTTCAACCAGCTAAACAACCATTTAGTTTCTAAGATTTTCATTTTTTTTATTTTCATGTAAAAAAATTATTTTGGATATTTTGAACAAAATATTGTAGGCAAGTGAGTTTTTAGTGTCTTTCAACGGTGCGCAGTGGTTAGTGAAAAAACACAATTTCAACCAGCTAAAAAACCTTTTAAATTCTAAGATTTTCAATTTTTTTTATTTTCATGTAAAAAAATTCATTTGGATATTTTGAACAATATAAATAAGGCAAATGAGTTTTTAGTGTGTTTCAACGGTGCGCAGCGGTTAATGAAAAAACACATCTACAACAAGCTAAAAAACCGTTTAGTTTCTAAGATTTTCCAATTTTTTTATTTACGTGTAAAAAAATTCATTTGGATATTTTGAACAAAATAAATAAGGCAAGTGAGTTTTTAGTGTGTTTCAACGGTGCGCAGTGGTTAGTGGAAAAACACATTTACAACCTGCTAAAAAAAACTTTTAGTTTCTAAGATTTTCAATTTTTTTATTTACGTGTAAAAAAAATTCATTTGGATATTTTGTACAAAATAATGTAGGCAAGTGAGCTTTTAGTGTGTTTCAACGGTGCGCAGCGGTTAGTGAAAAAACACATTTACAACCAGCTAAAAAAACTTTTAGTTTCTAAGATTTTCATTTTTTTTTTCATGTAAAAAAATTCATTTGTATAATTTGAACAAAATAAATAAGGCAAGTGAGTTTTTAGTGTGTTTCAACGGTGCGCAGTGGTTAGTGAAAAAACACCAATTCAACCAGCTAAAAAACCATTTAGTTTCTAAGATTTTCATTTTTTTTTATTTTCATGTAAAAGAATTCATTTGGATATTTTGAACAAAATAATGTAGGCAAGTGAGTTTTTAGTGTGTTTTAACGGTGCGCAGTGGTTAGTGAAAAAACACAATTTCATCGAGCTAAGAAACCTTGGTGGTTAGTAAAAAAACACATTTACAACCAGCTTAAAAAGCTTTTAGTTTCTAAGATTTTCAATTTTTGTTTACATGTAAAAAAATTCATTTGGATATTTTGAACAAAATATGTAGACAAGTGAGTTTTTAGTGTGTTTCAACGGTGCGCAGTGGTTAGTGAAAAAACACATTTACAATTAGCTAAAAAACCGTTTAGTTTCTAAGATTTTCAATTTTTTTTATTTACGTGTAAAAAAATTCATTTGGATATTTTGAACAAAATAAATAAGGTAAGTGAGTTTTTAGTGTGTTTGAGCGGTTAGTAAAAAAACACAGTTTCAACCAGCTAAAAAACCTTTTAGTTTCTAAGATTTTCAATTTTTTTTATTTTCATGTAAAAAAATTCATTTGGATTTTTTGAACAAAATAAATAGGGCAATTGAGGTTTTAGTGTGTTTCAACGGTGCGCAGTGGTTAGTGAAAAAACACATTTACAACCAGCTAAAAAAACTTTTAGTTTCTAAGATTTTCAATTTTTTTTATTTACTTGTAAAAAAATTCATTTGGATATTTTGAACAAAATAAATAAGGCAAGTGAGTTTTTAGTGTGTTTCAACGGTGCGCAGCGGTTAGTGAAAAAACACATTAAAAATTTTTTGTCTCAGAATTGCATGAAATTTTGGCTATATGGTTTGATTAGCATTTCATACATACAGTTAAAATTTCATGGAATTTGGAGAGATTTTTTTTTTCATTTTTTGTAACAATGCCATTTTTTGGTCATAACGTATGGCCAAAAAAGTAAAAGTAAAAATTTTTTGTCTCAGAATTGCATGAAATTTTGGCTTTATAATTTGATTAGCATTTCATATATACAGTTAAAATTTCATGGAATTTGGAGAGAATTTTTTTTACATTTCTTGTAACAATGCCATTTTTTGGTCATAATGTATGGCCAAAAATGTAAAATTAAAAAAAATTTTGTCTCAGAATTGCATGAAATTTTTTCTATATATGGTTTCATACATACAGTTAAAATTTCTTGGAATTTGGAGAGAATTTTTTGTCTCAGAATTGCATGAAATTTTGGCTATATGGTTTGATTAGCATTTCATACATACAGTTAAAATTTCCTGGAATTTTGAGAGATTTTTTTTAATTTTTTTTTTTACAAGGGCTGATCTGTCGGAAGTCGACTTACAAAAAGGCCTCATACGGCTGGCCAGCTGATCCGGTTTTAGTGAGTTTTTAGTGTGTTTCAACGGTGCGCAGTGGTTAGTGAAAAAACACAATTTCAACCAGCTAAAAAACTATTTAGTTTCTAAGATTTTCAATTTTTTTTATTTTCATGTAAAAAAATTCATTTAAATATTTTGAACATAATAAATAAGGCAAGTGAGTTTTTAGTGTGTTTCAACGGTGCGCAGCGCATTTAAATATTTTGAACATAATAAATAAGGCAAGTGAGTTTTTAGTGTGTTTCAACGGTGCGCAGCGGTTAGTGAAAAAACACATTTACAACAAGCTAAAAAACCTTTTAGTTTCTAAGATTTTAATTTTTTTTATTTTCATGTAAAAAAATTAATTTGGATATTTTGAACAAAATATTGTAGGCAAGTGAGTTTTTAGTGTGTTCCAACGGTGCGCAGTGGTTAGTGAAAAAACACAATTTCAACCATCTAAAAAACTATTTAGTTTCTAAGATTTTCAATTTTTTTTATTTTCATGTAAAAAAATTCATTTAAATATTTTGAACATAATAAATAAAGCAAGTGAGTTTTTAGTGTGTTTCAACGGCGCGCAGTAATTAGTGAAAAAACACATTTACATCCAGCTAAAAAATCTTTTAGTTTCTAAGATTTTCAATTTTTTTTAAATTTTATGTAAAAAAATTCATTTGGATATTTTGAACAAAATAATGTAGGCAAGTGAGTTTTTAGTGTGTTTCAACGGTGCGCAGCGGTTAGTGAAAAAACACATTTACAACAAGCTAAAAAACCTTTTAGTTTCTAAGATTTTCATTTTTTTTATTTTCATGTAAAAAAATTATTTTGGATATTTTGAACAAAATATTGTAGGCAAGTGAGTTTTTAGTGTCTTTCAACGGTGCGCAGTGGTTAGTGAAAAAACACAATTTCAACCAGCTAAAAAAACTTTTAGTTTCTAAGATTTTCAATTTTTTTATTTGCATGTAAAAAAATTCATTTGGATATTTTGAACAATAAAAATAAGGCAAATGAGTTTTTAGTGTGTTTCAACGGTGCGCAGCGGTTAATGAAAAAACACATCTACAACAAGCTAAAAAACCGTTTAGTTTCTAAGATTTTCCAATTTTTTTATTTACGTGTAAAAAAATTCATTTGGATATTTTGAACAAAATAAATAAGGCAAGTGAGTTTTTAGTGTGTTTCAACGGTGCGCAGTGGTTAGTGGAAAAACACATTTACAACCTGCTAAAAAAACTTTTAGTTTCTAAGATTTTCAATTTTTTTATTTACGTGTAAAAAAAATTCATTTGGATATTTTGTACAAAATAATGTAGGCAAGTGAGCTTTTAGTGTGTTTCAACGGTGCGCAGTGGTTAGTGAAAAAACACATTTACAACCAGCTAAAAAAACTTTTAGTTTCTAAGATTTTCAATTTTTTTTATTTTCATTAAAAAAATTCATTTGGATATTTTGAACAAAATAAATAAGGCAAGTGAGTTTTTAGTGTGTTTAAACGGTGGGCAGTAGTTAGTAAAAAAACACAGTTTCAACCAGCTAAACAACCATTTAGTTTCTAAGATTTTCATTTTTTTATTTTCATGTAAAAAAATTATTTTGGATATTTTGAACAAAATATTGTAGGCAAGTGAGTTTTTAGTGTCTTTCAACGGTGCGCAGTGGTTAGTGAAAAAACACAATTTCAACCAGCTAAAAAACCTTTTAAATTCTAAGATTTTCAATTTTTTTTATTTTCATGTAAAAAAATTCATTTGGATATTTTGAACAATATAAATAAGGCAAATGAGTTTTTAGTGTGTTTCAACGGTGCGCAGCGGTTAATGAAAAAACACATCTACAACAAGCTAAAAAACCGTTTAGTTTCTAAGATTTTCCAATTTTTTTATTTACGTGTAAAAAAATTCATTTGGATATTTTGAACAAAATAAATAAGGCAAGTGAGTTTTTAGTGTGTTTCAACGGTGCGCAGTGGTTAGTGGAAAAACACATTTACAACCTGCTAAAAAAAACTTTTAGTTTCTAAGATTTTCAATTTTTTTATTTACGTGTAAAAAAAATTCATTTGGATATTTTGTACAAAATAATGTAGGCAAGTGAGCTTTTAGTGTGTTTCAACGGTGCGCAGCGGTTAGTGAAAAAACACATTTACAACCAGCTAAAAAAACTTTTAGTTTCTAAGATTTTCATTTTTTTTTTCATGTAAAAAAATTCATTTGTATAATTTGAACAAAATAAATAAGGCAAGTGAGTTTTTAGTGTGTTTCAACGGTGCGCAGTGGTTAGTGAAAAAACACCAATTCAACCAGCTAAAAAACCATTTAGTTTCTAAGATTTTCATTTTTTTTTATTTTCATGTAAAAGAATTCATTTGGATATTTTGAACAAAATAATGTAGGCAAGTGAGTTTTTAGTGTGTTTTAACGGTGCGCAGTGGTTAGTGAAAAAACACAATTTCATCGAGCTAAGAAACCTTGGTGGTTAGTAAAAAAACACATTTACAACCAGCTTAAAAAGCTTTTAGTTTCTAAGATTTTCAATTTTTGTTTACATGTAAAAAAATTCATTTGGATATTTTGAACAAAATATGTAGACAAGTGAGTTTTTAGTGTGTTTCAACGGTGCGCAGTGGTTAGTGAAAAAACACATTTACAATTAGCTAAAAAACCGTTTAGTTTCTAAGATTTTCAATTTTTTTTATTTACGTGTAAAAAAATTCATTTGGATATTTTGAACAAAATAAATAAGGTAAGTGAGTTTTTAGTGTGTTTGAGCGGTTAGTAAAAAAACACAGTTTCAACCAGCTAAAAAACCTTTTAGTTTCTAAGATTTTCAATTTTTTTTATTTTCATGTAAAAAAATTCATTTGGATTTTTTGAACAAAATAAATAGGGCAATTGAGGTTTTAGTGTGTTTCAACGGTGCGCAGTGGTTAGTGAAAAAACACATTTACAACCAGCTAAAAAAACTTTTAGTTTCTAAGATTTTCAATTTTTTTTATTTACTTGTAAAAAAATTCATTTGGATATTTTGAACAAAATAAATAAGGCAAGTGAGTTTTTAGTGTGTTTCAACGGTGCGCAGCGGTTAGTGAAAAAACACATTAAAAATTTTTTGTCTCAGAATTGCATGAAATTTTGGCTATATGGTTTGATTAGCATTTCATACATACAGTTAAAATTTCATGGAATTTGGAGAGATTTTTTTTTTTCATTTTTTGTAACAATGCCATTTTTTGGTCATAACGTATGGCCAAAAAAGTAAAAGTAAAAATTTTTTGTCTCAGAATTGCATGAAATTTTGGCTTTATAATTTGATTAGCATTTCATATATACAGTTAAAATTTCATGGAATTTGGAGAGAATTTTTTTTACATTTCTTGTAACAATGCCATTTTTTGGTCATAATGTATGGCCAAAAATGTAAAATTAAAAAAAATTTTGTCTCAGAATTGCATGAAATTTTTTCTATATATGGTTTCATACATACAGTTAAAATTTCTTGGAATTTGGAGAGAATTTTTTGTCTCAGAATTGCATGAAATTTTGGCTATATGGTTTGATTAGCATTTCATACATACAGTTAAAATTTCCTGGAATTTTGAGAGATTTTTTTTAATTTTTTTTTTACAAGGGCTGATCTGTCGGAAGTCGACTTACAAAAAGGCCTCATACGGCTGGCCAGCTGATCCGTTTTTAGTGAGTTTTTAGTGTGTTTCAACGGTGCGCAGTGGTTAGTGAAAAAACACAATTTCAACCAGCTAAAAAACTATTTAGTTTCTAAGATTTTCAATTTTTTTTATTTTCATGTAAAAAAATTCATTTAAATATTTTGAACATAATAAATAAGGCAAGTGAGTTTTTAGTGTGTTTCAACGGTGCGCAGCGCATTTA
This sequence comes from Bradysia coprophila, assembly GCF_014529535.1. Taxonomy (NCBI): domain Eukaryota; kingdom Metazoa; phylum Arthropoda; class Insecta; order Diptera; family Sciaridae; genus Bradysia; species Bradysia coprophila. Next base: position 2,728 of record NW_023503412.1, on the reverse strand, counting down.
AATATTTTGAACATAATAAATAAGGCAAGTGAGTTTTTAGTGTGTTTCAACGGTGCGCAGCGGTTAGTGAAAAAACACATTTACAACAAGCTAAAAAACCTTTTAGTTTCTAAGATTTTAATTTTTTTTATTTTCATGTAAAAAAATTAATTTGGATATTTTGAACAAAATATTGTAGGCAAGTGAGTTTTTAGTGTGTTCCAACGGTGCGCAGTGGTTAGTGAAAAAACACAATTTCAACCATCTAAAAAACTATTTAGTTTCTAAGATTTTCAATTTTTTTTATTTTCATGTAAAAAAATTCATTTAAATATTTTGAACATAATAAATAAAGCAAGTGAGTTTTTAGTGTGTTTCAACGGCGCGCAGTAATTAGTGAAAAAACACATTTACATCCAGCTAAAAAATCTTTTAGTTTCTAAGATTTTCAATTTTTTTTAAATTTTATGTAAAAAAATTCATTTGGATATTTTGAACAAAATAATGTAGGCAAGTGAGTTTTTAGTGTGTTTCAACGGTGCGCAGCGGTTAGTGAAAAAACACATTTACAACAAGCTAAAAAACCTTTTAGTTTCTAAGATTTTCATTTTTTTTATTTTCATGTAAAAAAATTATTTTGGATATTTTGAACAAAATATTGTAGGCAAGTGAGTTTTTAGTGTCTTTCAACGGTGCGCAGTGGTTAGTGAAAAAACACAATTTCAACCAGCTAAAAAAACTTTTAGTTTCTAAGATTTTCAATTTTTTTTATTTGCATGTAAAAAAATTCATTTGGATATTTGAACAATAAAAATAAGGCAAATGAGTTTTTAGTGTGTTTCAACGGTGCGCAGCGGTTAATGAAAAAACACATCTACAACAAGCTAAAAAACCGTTTAGTTTCTAAGATTTTCCAATTTTTTTATTTACGTGTAAAAAATTCATTTGGATATTTTGAACAAAATAAATAAGGCAAGTGAGTTTTTAGTGTGTTTCAACGGTGCGCAGTGGTTAGTGGAAAAAACACATTTACAACCTGCTAAAAAAAACTTTTAGTTTCTAAGATTTTCAATTTTTTATTTACGTGTAAAAAAATTCATTTGGATATTTTGTACCAAAATAATGTAGGCAAGTGAGCTTTTAGTGTGTTCAACGGAGCGCAGCGGTTAGTGAAAAAACACATTTACAACCAGCTAAAAAAAACTTTTAGTTTCTAAGATTTTCATTTTTTTTTTTTTTTTCATGTAAAAAATTCATTTGTATAATTTGAACAAAATAAATAAGGCAAGTGAGTTTTTAGTGTGTTTCAACGGTGCGCAGTGGTTAGTGAAAAAAAAAACAGTTTCAACCAGCTAAAAACCTTTAGTTTCTAAGATTTTCAATTTTTTTTATTTTCTTGTAAAAAAATTCATTTGTATAATTTGAACAAAATAAATAAGGCAAGAGAGTTTTTAGTGTGTTTCAACGGTGCGCAGTGGTTAGTGAAAAAACACCAATTCAACCAGCTAAAAAAACTTTGAGTTTCTAAGATTTTCATTTTTTTTTATTTTCATGTAAAAGAATTTATTTGGATATTTTGAACAAAATAATGTAAGCAAGTGAGTTTTTAGTGTGTTTTAACGGTGCGCAAGAATAAGTGAAAAAACACATTTACATCCAGCTAAAAAATCTTTTAGTTTCTAAGATTTTCAATTTTTTTTTTATTTTTATGTAAAAAAATTAATTTGGATATTTTGAACAAAAATAATGTAGGCAATTGAATTTTTGTGTGTTTCAACGGTGCGCAGTGGTTAGTGAAAAAACACAATTTTCATCGAGCTAAGAAACCTTTTAGTTTCTAAGATTTTAAATTTTTTTTATTTACGTGTAAAAAAATTTATTTGTTATTTTGAACAAAATAATGTAGGCAAATGAGTTTTTAGTGTGTTTCAACCGGTCGCAAGAATTAGTGAAAAAACACATTTACATCCAGCTAAAAAATATTTTAGTTTCTAAGATTTTCAATTTTTTTTTATTTTTATGTAAAAAATTCATTTGGATATTTTGAACAAAATAATGTAGAAAAGTGAGTTTTTAGTGTGTTTGATTAGCATTTCATACATACAGTTAAAATTTCCTGGAATTTTGAGAGATTTTATAATTTTTTTTAAAGGGCTGATCTGTCGGAAGTCGACTTACAAAAAGGCCTCATACGGCTGGCCAGCTGATCCGTTTTTAGTGAGTTTTTAGTGTGTTTCAACGGTGCGCAGTGGTTAGTGAAAAAACACAATTTCAACAGCTAAAAAACTATTTAGTTTCTAAGATTTTCAATTTTTTTTATTTTCATGTAAAAAAATTCATTTAAATATTTTGAACATAATAAATAAGGCAAGTGAGTTTTTAGTGTGTTTCAACGGTGCGCAGCGGTTAGTGAAAAAACACATTTACAACAAGCTAAAAAACTTTTAGTTTCTAAGATTTTCATTTTTTTTATTTTCATGTAAAAAAATTATTTGGATATTTTGAACAAAATATTGTAGGCAAGTGAGTTTTTAGTGTGTTTCAACGGTGCGCAGTGGTTAGTGAAAAAACACAATTTCAACCATCTAAAAAAACTTTTAGTTTCTAAGATTTTCAATATTTTTTTTATTTTCATGTAAAAAAATTCATTTTAAATATTTTGAAACATAATAAATAAAGCAAGTGAAGTTTGTAGTGTGTTTCAACTGGCGCGCATGTAATTAGTGAAAAACACATTTACATCCGTCTA
>NW_023503411.1:0-3253 GCF_014529535.1 Bradysia coprophila | reverse complement strand
GATCATCATGTTTGCAGCACACCCTCATTAATAACTTTTCCTTCTTTCTTTTTTCTTAGAATACAGAGGGAAAAAATGGCCTATCTGTTTCTGTAATATTTATTCGTCATAGCGACGGTATATATGTATACAATACATTGGGATGAATGAATGAATACCCCTACTATCCATACGATATAATAAAAGAAATATATCTCGGATGCTCGGATATCTTTATCATTTACAATTAGAAACATTTTTTGAAATTTAAAAGTAATTTGAATCGAAATCTTTTTAATTTCATTTAATGCGCTCGAATATGCCAGGATTGGGATTGAAATTGTGTGTCTAATTTGAAATTTCGATGAAAATTTTATAAGCGAAAGGACATTGTTTCCATAATTGGTATCGTCATTTTCTTTTATGACGGGTAATGTATAGGTTTTGCTTTTAATTCAGATGCTTGGATATTTAGATCCACGTGGCGTATTGATCCTTGAAGAAATGAAATTTTAAGGTTGGATTTGTATCGATGACAAGCTTTTATACTACTTACACAGATTAAAAAAAAACGGGATTGAAATTACTTTTTGATTGTAATTCTTTTGGTGATGATTTTTAATCCCAGCTAGATGCCGAAGAAATGTAATTCCTACAGGGATTAAAATTGGACTAAGTAATGACATTAGAGTTTAAACGACGATATTGTTGTAAAAAGGAAAATGAGCTCTGAGAAACTCTGCCTGGGAGATGCGGGAAATCAGAAACAAAACTACATTTTTTATTTACATCTTTTAAAAAAATTCTATTTAAAATCGCTTGATAAGATTTTAGTGTAGACAATTGAGTCGTACAACTTTACTATTGATAGAAAAATAGGTCAGCATCCTCTTAAATTTTTTGTGTAACAGTAACTTATTAACGTACGAAGAAACACCTTTGGATTTTTGGCTAAAACATGAAGAATCGATTTTTTTAACTGTGAAAATTCTATGTCTCCAGTTTCGTGGCTGATCACAATGTGAATGTGAGATACTCTCAGAGTTCTACAACAACCAAATACAAAGTATACAGTACAAGGTTCCAAAAATAACCAAATAAAATTGTACCAAGTCATACAAATCGAAACACTCCGATCCGAAACATGTTTCGAAGACTCTGCAGAATTCTGTGAATCTTGAGACAGTGATACCGTACATCAAATGCAATGGAAGCGAAGGGAAAATGAATTTTGCCTGGTTTATGGTCCTCATAGACAGAGGACCTCGGCATTGCACGATATTTGTTTCTAAATTTGGTCACCCATGTCAAAAATGGTCTAAAATATCAGTCGATACTGTCCAGGAATCTGGAAATAATCTGCAATCTGGAAAAAATGGTCACTTACATCAAACGCAATGGAGGCGAAACGAATTTAATTTTGTCTGGTTTATGGCATACATAGACAGAGGACCTGGGCATTGCACGATATTTATTCCAAAACAGGGTCACCCATATCAAAAATAAGTCGAAATATTAGTTTGAAATCAGTCGATACCGTGCAATATTGCACGTAACGACGGTTTATTTACCCATTTTTCACGCTATTTTTGATATGGGTGACCCTGTTTTGGAATAAATATCGTGCAATGCCCAGGTCCTCTGTCTATGTATGCCATAAACAGGGTCACCCATATCAAAAATAGCGTGAAAAATGGGGTAAATTAAACCGTCGTTACCGTGCAATATTGCACGGTATCGACTGATTTCAAACTAATATTTCGACTTATTTTTGATATGGGTGACCCTGTTTTGGAATAAATATCGTGCAATGCCCAGGTCCTCTGTCTATGTATGCCATAAAACCAGACAAAATTAAATTTCGTTTCGCCTCCATTGCGTTTGATGTAAGTGGACCAATTTTTCCAGAATTGCAGATTATTTCCAGATTCTGGACAGTATCGACTGATATTTTAGACCATTTTTGACATGGGTGACCAAATTAGAAACAAATATCGTGCAATGCCGAGGTCCTCTGTCTATGAGGACCATAAACCAGGCAAAATTCATTTTCCCTTCGCTTCCATTGCATTTGATGTACGGTATCACTGTCTTCAAGATTCGCAGAATTTTGCAGAGTCTTCGAAACATGTTTCGGATCGGAGTGTTTCGATTTGTATGACTTGGTACAATTTATTTGGTTATTTTTGGAACCTTTTACTGTATACTTTGTATTTGGTTGTTGTAGAACTCTGAGAGTATCTCACATTCACATTGTGATCAGCCACGAAACTGGAGACATAGAATTTTCACAGTTAAAAAAATCGATTCTTCATGTTTTAGCCAAAAATCCAAAGGTGTTTCTTCGTACGGTTAATAAGTTACTGTTACACAAAAAATTTAAGAGGATGCTGACCTATTTTTCTATGCAATAGTAAAGTTGTACGACTCAATTGTCTACACTAAAATCTTATCAAGCGATTTTAAATAGAATTTTTTTTTAAAAGATGTAAATAAAAAATGTAGTTTTGTTTCTGATTTCCCGCATCTCCCAGGCAGAGTTTCTCAGAGCTCATTTTCCTTTTTACAACAATATCGTCGTTTAAACTCTAATGTCATTACTTAGTCCCAATTTTAATCCCTGTAGGAATTACATTTCTTCGGCATCTAGCTGGGATTAAAAATCATCACCAAAAGAATTACAATCAAAAAGTAATTTCAATCCCGTTTTTTTTAATCTGTGTAAGTAGTATAAAAGCTTGTCATCGATACAAATCCAACCTTAAAATTTCATTTCTTCAAGGATCAATACGCCACGTGGATCTAAATATCCAAGCATCTGAATTAAAAGCAAAACCTATACATTACCCGTCATAAAAGAAAATGACGATACCAATTATGGAAACAATGTCGCTTTCGCTTATAAAATTTTCATCGAAATTTCAAATTAGACACACAATTTCAATCCCAATCCTGGCATATTCGAGCGCATTAAATGAAATTAAAAAGATTTCGATTCAAATTAACTTTTAAATTTCAAAAAATGTTTTCTAATTGTAAATGATAAAGATATCCGAGCATCCGAGATATATTTCTTTTATTATATCGTATGGATAGTAGGGGTATTCATTCATTCATCCAATGTATTGTATACATATATACCGTCGGCTATGACGAATAAATATTACAGAAACAGATAGGCCATTTTTCCCTCTGTATTCTAAGAAAAAAGAAAGAAGGAAAGTTATTAATGAGGGTGTGCTGCAAAACATGATGATCAGGAATGTGGATAAAT
>NW_023503410.1:0-17681 GCF_014529535.1 Bradysia coprophila | reverse complement strand
CGTTGACTTTTTCGATGCATTGAAGACAACTCTCAGTTTGGTTGTTAGACTTGATTCCTTCATAACTGGCTGTGGCAAATAGAATTTTTCGTTCGTTGAGATGTTCATCCGATTGCTTGGTACTAATTCCAAATGCCCAGAGTTTAACAAGTTTTGAATATATTCGTGATATCGCTCCTTTAGCAATTGATTTGTCGAAAACCGTTTTTCCATCCTAAATAAGCATTGAAGTGCAGCAACTCTCGAGTCGCCCAAATTCTCATTCGATTTGTCTGGATCAAATGGTAGACTAACTTGATACCTTCCATCCTGTAGCCGTTGTACATTGCTCTGATAATTACTTTCTGCTTGTTGTTCCTTTACTGTGTATTTCCGTTGTTGCGGTACCTCTTCCATTTCCCAGAATGATTTTAAAATATCGTTCAAGTTTTCGTTGTGTATAACGGTGTGTAAGCTATTAATCTGCGGCACGACATCTTCTACTTTCACTTTGCCAAACATCAACCATCCAAGTCTTGAATTCATAGCAGTAGGTGAATTGTCGATTTTCCGAATGATTCCATCCAGTATAATTTCTTCGTACACTTCAATTCCTAACAGAATGTCAATTGACGACGATTTATCGTAGAATTCATCGGCTAGCTTGAGTCCATTCAAATGTGGCCAATCTTTGCGTTGAATTTGCGTTGAAGGTAGATCTGCCGAGACATTCTTTATTGTGAATGCTTCTACTTCAACTTTAAACTTCGTGTCGACGCGTGAAGAGACTATGAACCTTACAACCGACGTGCTTTCTTGTACTATCATTCCTCCTACTCCCTTGATTGGTATATTCTGTGGTGCCTGCAGAATACCTAATTGCCTTGCCAATTGCAATTTGATGAGAGAGCCATTAGATCCTTCATCGATGAGTGCTCTAGCAATAATCACTTTTCCGTCAGTTGTTTCCACGTTAACTATTGCTGTTGCTAGTAGTGCCGTTCTAGATGTTGCGATAGTGTTCGAATTGATGTCTCGATTAAACTGATTGCTTTGGCTCGCATGATGAGCATTCGCTTGTGGAGCATTCGATTGTTGTATATTTGCCTGATATTGCTGACTTGATTGCATGCTTGAGCTTGGTGTTGAGTATGCTTTGTGGATGAGAGTATGATGCTTCTTGCTACATTGTTGACATCTGCTTGGATTTTTACACTCAGAAGTGTTGTGGTTCGGTCTCAGACAATTAAAACAAAGCTTTTTCGATTTAATTACATTTACTTTACTATCATGACTGAGGCTGATAAACTCAGTACACAATCCGATCATGTGTCCTTGCTTGTTGCAAAATTACAAAAATTTGCTTTAGGTTGAGTTGATTGACTTGCTTGTTGAACATTTTTGTTCTTGCTTTGATTTCGATACGCTGCTGCATGATGAATTTCGTTGATACTTTTTGATTTTGAGCTGCTTATCATTTCTAATGATTGCCAACGATTTTCAAGAAATTCGCTTAGTGCCTGGAACGTAGGTAATTCATCTTTCTTTAACGTGAGCTCCCATTGCTTGTGTGTTTCTTCATCTAGCTTCGATGCCACAATATATACCAGTATAGCATCCCATTGATTCACCGGCAGACCCAGTACTTTTAGCGACCGAATGGATTCATTTGATTTGTCGATCAAATTTTTATCGCACCAGCATCCTCACATAGAATTGCTTCCTGACTAAAAAACGTCTGTAGATGTGCATCGACTATAAATCTTTTGTGCTCGAAACGATTCGTAATAAGTCTCCACGCCTCAGCATAATTATTGCCAGTCATGTGCAAAGATTTGATGAGTTGTTCGGCTTCCCCAAACACGTTGTCCTTTAAATAATGGAACTTTTGCACGTCCTTGAGCTTTTTGTTTTCATGAATCATCGAAATATAAAGACTCCTCAACGCTGGCCACTCTTTGTAGTCGCCATAGAACTGAGGAATGTTTTAAACGAGGTAACTTTATTTCCGATTCAACTAATTTTGTTGATGACCTTGATCATTCTGCTGTATGCGCTGATCACGTAACGGTAGCTTTACTCTCAATGGCTTCTTTCAATTTTGCAACACAAAGATGATAGTAGTCCTCTATTTGCCCGTGATGTACATACTCAACTTCGATTCGATCATCACCACATTTTGCTTCAATTTCTCTTTGCAGCGCCTTAAATTCATCATACAACTCAATTATGGAGTCTAAATCTAGTTTTAAGGTCATGTATCGTAGCGTTAGGGTCAATTTCTTAACAATATCCAACGTATCTGTTGAACTGACTTTTGAATAGAGGCTTGCCTTTTGAAGTCAGCCATGTTGCACCCTTCTTTTTACCGGCAATTAACGAAGAAAAGGAAACGCAATCAAATCAGATTTAGATAAGGACAGTCAAATTCCGATTTCGTACAGAAAAACTTTATTCAATCGACCAGTAAAGCGAGATCTAATACTTCAGGCACACGTGTCCGATTAGCGGTAAACCTCCCAGCGTGTTACACCACCTGATTATGCCGACCGAAAATGTCTAGTCCGTGGCAGAATTCACACAATCATTTATCTTAATCAAACGTTAGAAAATATCAGGTTGATAAACAGTTCGCAAAATTTCGTTCGATTATATTAAATGTTCACAACCAACCGGTAATTATACTACAATATGCGAAATGCAACCGGACTATAAGTTCAATGACCTAACCGATCGCACACATTACTTCGTATCGTTCGATGTATGAATCTCTAAATCGTTCGCATAGATTCGTTTCATATGCTTGTGCCACTCTGCGCGTTTTCAATGTTCTATCGTCTTAAGCACATGTACCGAACAAACAACGCGTCTAATTATTCACTCATTCGATGCTACCGCTACTTTATATGTCTTTATTGCACTCCAATTTTGTCCTCTTTTCCTTTAAATCATATCATAAGTATAGCTTTGAATATAAATTTCTCTTCAAAAACGCTTGAGCAAGTGCCTGTTCATACAACTTGTAAAGTTTAATTCACATGTTTGACCATTCATTTGTTGCTTTGGAAGTTTAGCTTTGTAATGAATATTTGTACTTATTCTTTTGATAAATTCGCCCCAGTGAAATGAGGTGCGATTCAAGCCAATTTTTGAGCCAAAATGCATACGAAACCAATCCACCATGTATAATTGCCAATTGCCGTTATATGCTTCAGCTCTACAATGCTCGTTTCCGGGAAATTGATATTCGTGTACTTTAGTTACGAATTATTTCGGCAAACAATTTACTCGCGACCTGTTTTAATTCGGTTTTTAATTTTCAAAAAAGACTTGAACCTTTCACAACCACGCTCTGCCTAACCAATGATAGCGCAAATACAGTTTTTCTCAAATTTATAAGTATACTTTTATTCTACGATATTTCAACAGCAAGTGATATTACAATTTAGATGTTCTACAGTGGTCGGTTATACAAATGAACTTTTCTGAGTGAAATGAATTAATGAATGAATCTTATCTACATGCGCCCGATGCGCCGGAAACTTGGTATATTTCCAACAAGCTGGCTTAGTTTTTCCTCATCATCTGCCAAATAATTTTTACCAAAAAAAATTTGACTGGAAACAACCAAAATTTTACCAAAAAAATCTGCGTCGCAAAGTGGCAAATGTTCAGGAACAGATCAGCAAGAAAATTTATCTGCCGCATGCGACGCAGATTTTTTTGGTAAAATTTTGGTTGTTTCCAGTCAAATTTTTAGCCCCGTACGAAGTACTGGGGGCTTATAAGATTAATATGCCGTTTGTAACACGTCGAATTGGAAGCAGACAGTAAGGGCAAAGCTTTTGGTTATGTTCATAGATGACGAATCCGCAATAAAAAAAAATGTCCGTCCGTCCGTCCGTCCGGTCCGTCCGTGACCCCTCTAGCTTGAGCAAATCACAACCTTTTTTCAAAATTCTTTTTTCCCCGATTGGTATCGACAAAAGTAAGGTCAAGTTCGAAAATGGGCATGGTAGGGCCGGCCCTTCCAGAGCTAGGGCCCTATAGGTGTTTTTCAGTCTTTCGACGATATCTACCGAAATACGCACTCAATAGCTGCTCGTGATATATCAAATGAAAGGTATTGACGAGTAGAACAAAGTTGAGGAACATTGTTTTTGGGTAAGATGCAACGCGGGCTTGTTGGGAGGGCTCAAAGGTCGTTACTCGGCCCTAAGTGTTTTTTGCACATAAATCGAGTAAATCTCATCCGATTTTTGCTAGATTTAGTTTTTTATGGAAGGTAATTGAATACCGAAAAGAACGTGGCGAAAAAAGTTTAAAATTTGGGCCCTTGGACTAAGGCCGGTACTCGGCTCTAAGTGTTTTTTTGCACATAAATCGAGTAAATCTCATCCGATTTTGCTAGATTTTGTTTCATTTGAGAGATAATTGAATGCCGAATAGAAAGTTGGCAAAAATTTTGGGTTTCTAAAATAATATCGTAAATTGTTGGTTTTATTTGAGAGGTACTTCGTACGGGCTTTCGTAATTGCGCTATGCGCAATTTTAAAAATGAACACTTTCAGTAAATTTGACCATGCCCAACTTGACTTGCATTTTGGTAACAGACGCATTAGAGGGTTGTAGACGTATTAGTGTTCCGGGTGTATTACGGCTACGGACGTATTATGGTTACGGACGAAATAGGATTACGGGTCGTACGGGGCTAAGTCGCAGCAAACGCTCCGACTGTTCTGATGCCTTGTTTTTGGTAAAAATTATTTGGCAGATGATGAGAAAAACTAAGCCAGCTTGTTTGAACTAAAATTGGGTGTAAAATTTAATTTTTGCGTAACGAAGCTGAAAGCGTCAACTCTAGCGATATCATTCATTTTAGAAATTGTATTTCAAAGACTGCGTCACACTTTTCTCGAAGAGATTTTTGTTGGGATATCAGTCGTTTTAGAAGTGTAGTCAACACTGCTTTTTATAACAGTTTACAGTTTTAATTCAAAAATTTGACGAAATTCGAAAATTTGACGAAATTCGAAAATTTGACAAAATTCGAAAATTTGACGAAGTTCGAAAATTTGTCGAAATTTGACGAAATTTGACGAAATTCGAAAATTTGACGAAATTTGAAAATTTGACAAAATTTGAAAATTTGACGAAATTTGAAAATTTGACGAAAATTTGAAAATTTGACGAAATTCGAAAATTTGTCGAAAATTTGACGAAATTTGAAAATTTGATGAAATTGGAAGACGAAATTTGACGAAATTCGAAAATTTGACGAAATTTGACGAAATTCAAAAATTTGACGAAATTTGAAGATTTGACGAAATTCGAAAATTTGACGAAATTCGAAAATTTTATGAAATTCGAAAATTTGACGAAATTTGAAATTTGATGAGTAGCTCAAAATTTGGTCACTCTAATCACTCTAGCTCAAACGAATCTGCCCCGACCTGATAAAAGGTTCTATAAATCAAACTTATTTACACGACCCATTGTATCAAAATGTTCCTATAGGAACAGGCACTTTTGTCTGATGCGTGGGTGAAAATCTTCTCACGATGTCCTGACTGCTAATTTGTTAAAATGCTAAAGTATGTTGGGTCTCTAAGATTCTATTGTATACTGCAGACGAACCTTTTGTATGGTTGACCATTGTGTTTTAGTGTGGGAGAAAACTTTCTCACGATATAGTGACATAAAAACTGATAAAATACGCGAATATATTAGGTCATTATAGTTCTATTGTCTATTCATCAACTCTTTTTGACAGATTTATTGACCTCTATTTTACCCTTTTTCGACAGGTCTATTGTACCCTCGTCGTTGACAGGTATTGTTCTTTTTTAGTTTGACGTACAGCTATGAAAACAGCCTATATATTCTTCTCTCAGAAACCACTTCGAGGTCAATAAAACAAAATTCTGGTTTTTCCTGGGGTAATGGCGTATCACATTTTCATTTTTATGCCCACCCTGAGGTTCCTGCAAAATTTCATGGAGATTGGCTTACTAGTTTCCGAGATCGACCGTCGATAGATAGACAGATAGATAGACAGATAGATAGACAGATAGATAGACAGATAGATAGACAGATAGATAGACAGATAGATAGACACATACAGAGTAAGTTGAAAGATTTTGATTGTTTGGAAAACGTTAATTTGGTGCATTTTTCTATCAAAATGACCAACTTCAAAACGATGTATCTCCGGCAATTTTAAAGTTACATAGTCGAGTGATAGCTCGTTTTGCTCGTATTTGAAGCGCGAATAAGATAGAATAGGATTTGTGGTGATACAGGCCAAAGGAAAGAATCTTAAATTCTCGCCTATATATAGTTGCCGCGTCGCAAAAAAATTTTCTTCGTTCTTTTTTTGGAAGTTAGACTGCGCCAAGTCCTCCGCTATCGCTCCGGACATGATCCAAGAATGCAAGCTGGCCATTCTCCTCTGGTACGACAGTAAAGTTGATTGATGGAAATTGTGAATTCAACATTTGTAGTGTTGGTTCCATTGTTTACCGGACCCAAAGTAAACTTTCCAATTTTCTCGGAAGTACTAAAGACAAGCCGAAAAAATTGGAAAAATCTGGCATTTACCAAATCACCTGTAGTTGTTGTCAATCGATTTACTACGGCCAATTGCAAATACGGTACAGAGAACATCTTTCGAGCATCAAAAATAGCAAACCAGAGAAATCATCAGTGGCCGAACACGCATTAACGAATTTACATTTGAATTTCAAAAAAGTTGATGAAGCGTTTGAAAAAGAAGAATTAAAATTGCTAAATGTGGTAATGAACCCTATGCGTTTAGAAGCATACGAAAGTTACTACATTCATAGACATGTAACGAGCCATCAGAACAGTCGGAGCGTTTGCTGCGACTGAGCCCCGTACAAACCCGTATATCTATTGCGTACGTGACCCTAGTGCGTCTGTCACCCTACTTTGACCGTAAGCCTATCCGCCGGTTAAAGTAGTTAAAGTAAAATTATTATGTAATGTGTACATCTTAGAAATTGCGGCATAGCGCAATTACGAAGCCCCGTACGACGTTCCTTTCAAATAAAACAAAACTTTCAAATAGCCCTAAAATTTTAATTTATTGAGTATAAATACACATAGGCCTAGTATCGGCCTCAGTCCGAGGATCCAAATTTATTTTTTTTTCAACTACATTCTATTCGGCCTTTGATTACCTTCCAAATGAAACAAAAAATACGAAAAACGTATGAAATTTGCTCGAGTTATATGTAAAACACACATAGGGCCCTAGTAGCGGCCTTAGTCCGAGGACCCAAATTTAATTTTTTTTCAACAACATTCTATTCGGCCTTTGATTACCTTCCAAATGAAACAAAAATTACGAAAAACGGATGAAATTTGCTCGAGTTATATGTAAAATACACATAGGGCCCTAGTAACGGCCTTAATCCAAGGACCCAAATTTAATTTTTTTTTTCAACAACATTCTATTCGGTGTTCGATTATCTTTCAAATGAAACAAAAATTACGAAAAACGGATGAAATTTACTCGAGTTGTATGTAAAATACACATAGGGCCCTAGTAGCGGCCTTAGTCCGAGGACCCAAATTTAATTTTTTTTCAACAACATTCTATTCGGCCTTTGATTACCTTCCAAATGACACAAAAATTACGAAAAACGAATGAAAATTTACTCGAGTTCAATGTAAAATACACATAGGGCCCTAATAGTGGCCTTAGTCCAAGGACCCAAATTTAATTTTTTTTCAACAACTTTCTATTCGGCGTTCGATTACCTTCCAAATGACACAAAAATTACGAAAAACGAATGAAATTTACTCGAGTTCTATGTAAAATACACATAGGGCCCTAGTAGTGGCCTTAGTCCAAGGACCCAAATTTAATTTTTTTTTTCAACAACTTTCTATTCGGCGTTCGATTAACCTTCCAAATGACACAAAAATTACGAAAAACGAATGAAATTTACTCGAGTTGTATGTAAAATACACATAGGGCCCTAGTAGCGGCCTTAGTCCGAGGACCCAAATTTAATTTTTTTTCAACAACATTCTATTCGGCCTTTGATTACCTTCCAAATGAAACAAAAATTACGAAAAACGGATGAAATTTGCTCGAGTTATATGTAAAATACACATAGGGCCCTAGTAACGGCCTTAGTCCAAGGACCCAAATTTAATTTTTTTTTTCAACAACATTCTATTCGGTGTTCGATTATCTTTCAAATGAAACAAAAATTACGAAAAACGGATGAAATTTACTCGAGTTGTATGTAAAATACACATAGGGCCCTAGTAGCGGCCTTAGTCCGAGGACCCAAATTTAATTTTTTTTAACAACATTCTATTCGGCCTTTGATTACCTTCCAAATGACACAAAAATTACGAAAAACGAATGAAATTTACTCGAGTTCAATGTAAAATACACATAGGGCCCTAATAGTGGCCTTAGTCCAAGGACCCAAATTTAATTTTTTTTTCAACAACTTTCTATTCGGCGTTCGATTACCTTCCAAATGACACAAAAATTACGAAAAACGAATGAAATTTTCTCGAGTTCTATGTAAAATACACATAGGGCCCTAGTAGTGGCCTTAGTCCAAGGACCCAAATTTAATTTTTTTTTCAACAACTTTCTATTCGGCGTTCGATTACCTTCCAAATGACACAAAAATTACGAAAAACGAATGAAATTTACTCGAGTTGTATGTAAAATACACATAGGGCCCTAGTAGCGGCCTTAGTCCGAGGACCCAAATTTAATTTTTTTTCAACAACATTCTATTCGGCCTTTGATTACCTTCCAAATGAAACAAAAATTACGAAAAACGGATGAAATTTGCTCGAGTTATATGTAAAATACACATAGGGCCCTAGTAGCTTTTCACTTCTAAGGCCCTAACTCACGGTCCACTCACCCGATTTTAAAAAACTTTTTTTTCCTGGATTGGTATTGACAATACCTATCATTTGCCGTGTCATTTACATTTCCATCGTTTATTTTGCCATAAATATCACCAAAAGACCTTAAATCACTTAGGTGGCCCTAACTCACGAAGAACCGACCCGAATATGCCCATCTTCGAACTTAGCCTCACTATTTTGACTATCTTTCAGGGAAAAAAAAAATTTTGAAGTTGGATTTGATTTACTCAAGATATCGACGTGACGGACAGACGGACAGACGGACAGACGGCCCAAATTTTTATTGCGGATTCGTCATCTATGAACAAAGGCAAACACTTTGCCCTTACCGTCTGCTTCGAATTCCATCAATTACACACGGCATCGTAATCCTATAAGCCCCTTCGTACTTCGTACGGGGCTAAAAATCAAACCGAATGTTGATCTGATGAACACTGATAATGGCAGCGTATCGTCGTATCTATTCAATTGTATAAGGTAATGATAGGATATGTATGTATAATTTGAACTTGAACTTGAACTTTGATAATTGGGTTTTGATTTAGTTGTGTGTCGCTGATGATGAAAAATAGATCTTTCGAAATGCATTCGACTTAAAAAAAATTTAATTTTATTAATAAATTAAAAGTTCACCCGTGGAATCAATAAAAAGGAGTTTTATTTAAAAGGTCGAATAAATTTTTTTGAAGGTCACCGTGCTGCTTCTTGCTTCTTGTCGCTAAAACCACATGATTTTATTCAAAATTTGAGTGTTATTTTGCATTTATATGGTAGTGATGAAACAATGGTTGATGTGAATGATGCTAGTGCTAAGTAAGGGGTCGTCCATAAAGGACGTCCGCGCTTAGGGGGGTTGTTTACTCCGTTCGTTTTTAACTTAAAGTGGACGTCCTTCGGTGAAGGGGGGTACTCAAAAACGGACATAGTGTGGTAAGGGGGATGGGGTGTCGAAAATCCAGTAGAAAACGCTGACGGATTTTATGGACGGCCCCCAAGCCACAGTGAAAAAAATAGAAACAAGAATAGACCGGCTATAAGCCTAGTGAGGTCTTTTTTCTTTATCTCAATTTTCTCACTTCTCGAGATACCAACTACCAAATACGTGAGTTATAAATAGGCAAGCAGGAAGAATAGTTTCTTCAGTCCATATCCATATCCAGCTGTTGTATGTACAGTATACATCTCCACCAACTTTCTATTAGTTTCGTAGTCAACTACCAGTTTGGTAGTCAACTACCAAATTATCAAATTATAAATAGGCAAGCAGCCCAAATAATTTCATCAGTCGGTGTGCAGCTCTTAAACAGTTAACATCTCTACCATCTATCTATCAGCAAGATAGTCAACTACCAGTTTGGTAGTTAACTACCAAAAATTCAAGCTATAAATAGGCTAGCAGGAAGAATAATTTCGTTAGTTGGTGTGCAGCTCTCCAATAGTACACATCTCTGCCGAAAATTACGTTTGGTAGTAAATTATAATATTGGTCGTCACCAATAAAAAAAATTTAGAATTGCAGTGTCAACTCTGAGGTATCGGTTACCAGATAACAAATAATAATGATTTGCCTGGTGTTGATTTGCTCATAGTAGCAAAGTGTCACGTATTTGGCTGTGTAATCGCCATAATTATAATTTGTGACACAGACACATGGACGGACGGACAGACGGACGGACGTACAGATGAAGTGTCTACAATAGGTTCTTTTTTTAAGAAAAAAGACCTAAAAATTAGCTAACCTCATCGGTGCCACCTCTAAATTGTTGTTAATGTTGTTGACTTACACATAGGATTCTTATAAATACGGTGCGAAATCATTCGACAACCACTTGTGATCTTCATTAGTTCTGACAATCATTTGTTGAAATTAAATTATTCAAATTTGTGGATATTGAGGCAATATGGTAAGCAAACAATGAACGATTAAACAAAGGAAAATGTAGCATTTTATGATTGAAAACATTTACGAGAAACTGAGTGAATTTCCAACCAAATAAGTGATTTGGGTGATCTGAATTTTTACGATTATTACTCAGCCTAGCTAACAAATATATTCATAATGTGACCTTGAAAATATTAAGTTGATTGCTAAAACGAATGGCAGTTCCGCAGTGAACTTTTGTTAGCATTTAGCATATTGTGTCGACTATTTACGTTTCATGTAGAAACTAATACTTTCGCGACAGTAAGTAATGGTTACACTTATGTTTGCTACATACAGTGATACAGTGATATATTTTATGGTACGGTGACTGTATCGATACAGTCACCGTACCCTAAAATATTGGCATGTATTTTTTTTGCAGCAGCAAATTTATTTTTTTCATCTGCAAATTTATTCTTACCATATGCAAATTTATTAGTGCCTAAGCACCAGATTTATTGTTCTCTCAGCAGCAATACTAGGCCCCACCTTATGGGTGGGTCAGGTCCCTTGACTGTGTGATTTTCTCAATCAATTTTTGCGACATCGATTCTCATGCGATCGTAACCCTAAATATTCGTATTTAAGGTTTTTGGTCATACATTCATGTATTTTCAATCATAGTAGTGAACATTGTGTGACAGACATTTTAGAGTGTTTATCATCCGTAAGACCCATGACTTTCAGTCAAGGGAATTATGTCAAAAAATCTGCAAAATTTCTAGCAATTTTTTGGGAGCATTTTTATTCTTTTGTCTGCAAATTTATTGTTTCCTGAGGAGCACATTATTGAAATAAATCTGCAAATTTATTTTTTCTTCAGGAGCAATATTGTTGACTTTCAAATTTTATGTAGAAGAAGAAGCTTAAATTTTCGGTACAATGAATGGCACAGACTAAATTTTAGACGATGGGAGAGAAAAAAAATTAACTCCTAAGTTACCAACACCGTTCCGGCGCCCGGCTCGCGTTGCGGCCCTCCGCTTCGCTCCGGGGCAATGGGCCGGATCGCTCGGCGTGTTAAAACGCTTTTTATGTGCAATGAATGACACAGACTAATTATTAGACGATGCGAGAGAATAAAATTAACTCCTAAGTTACTGACACCGTTCCGACGCCCGGCTTGCATTGCGGCCCTCCGCTTCGCTCCGGGGCAATGGGCCGGATCGCTCGGCGTGTTAAAACGCTTTTTATGTACAATGAAAATTGGTATTCATTTCGTAAAAAAAGGATTCTGTAGGGACGAACTAAATTCTTTTCCGTTACATTTCGTAAAAGGATGAATTCCCTAGGAACCAACAAAACGCCTTTACGGCGGAAAATCTTGAGAAACTGAAGAAAATATTGAGTTCTTCCACATGAATGGAACTATTTTCTCATTTTTATACCCGTTTTTAGCCCCGTACGAAGTACAAAGGGGCTTATAGGATTACGATGCCGTGTGTAATTGATGGAATTCGAAGCAGACGGTAAGGGCAAAGTGTTTGCCTATGTTCATAGATGACGAATCTGCAATAAAAATTTTGTCTGTCCGTCTGTCCGTCTGTCCGTCTGTCCGTCTGTCCGTCTGTCCGTCTGTCACGTCGATATCTTGAGTAAAACAAATCCGATTTCAAAAATTTTTTTTTCCCTGAAAGATAGTCGAAATAGTGAGGCTAAGTTCGAAGATGGGCATATTCGGGTCGGCCCTTCGTGAGTTAGGGCCACCTAAGTGATTTAAGGTCTTTTGGTGATATTTATGGCAAAATAAACGATGGAAATGTAAATGACAAATGATAGGTATTGTCAATACCAATCCAGGAAAAAAAAGTTTTTTAAAATCGGGTGAGTGGACCGTGAGTTAGGGCCTTAGAAGTCAAATGCTACTAGGGCCCTATGTATATTTTACATAGAACTCGAGTAAATTTCATTCGTTTTTCGTAATTTTTGTTTGATTTGGAAGGTAATCGAATGCCGAATAGAATGTTGTTGAAAAAAAATTAAATTTGGGTCCTTGGACTAAGGCCACTACTAGGGCCCTATGTGTATTTTACATATAACTCGAGCAAATTTCATCAGTTTTTCGCATTTTTTGTTTCATTTGGAAGGTAATCAAAGGCCGAATAGAATGTTGTTGAAAAAAAATTAAATTTGGGTCCCTGGACTAAGGCCACTACTAGGGCCCTATGTGTATTTTACATATAACTCGAGCAAATTTCATCCGTTTTTCGTAATTTTTGTTTCATGTGGGAGGTAATCAAAGGCCGAATAGAATGTAGTTGAAAAAAAATTTAAATTTGGGTCCTCGGACTGAGGCCGATACTAGGGCCCTATTTGTATTTTCAATATAACTCGAGCAAATTTCATCCGCTTTGGTAATTTTTGTTTCATTTGGAAGGTAATCAAAGGCCGAATAGAATGTAGTTGAAAAAAATTTTAAATTTGGGTCCTCGGACTGAGGCCGATACTAGGGCCCTATGTGTATTTTACATATAACTCGAGCAAATTTCATCCGTTTTTCGTAATTTTTGTTTCATTTGGAAGGTAATCAAAGGCCGAATAGAATGTAGTTGAAAAAAATTTTAAATTTGGGTCCTCGGACTGAGGCCGATACTAGGGCCCTATGTGTATTTTACATATAACTCGAGCAAATTTCATCCGTTTTTCGTAATTTTTGTTTCATTTGGAAGGTAATCAAAGGCCGAATAGAATGTAGTTGAAAAAAATTTTAAATTTGGGTCCTCGGACTGAGGCCGATACTAGGCCCTTCAAAAAATAAAATTTTAGGGCGATTTGAAATTTTTGTTTCATTTGAAAGGAACGTCGTACGGGGCTTCGTAATTGCGCTATGCGCAATTTGTAAGATGTACACATTACATAATAATTTTACTTTAACTACATTAACCGGCGCAATAGGCTTACGGTCAAAGTAGGGTGACAGACGCACTAGGGTCACGTACGCAATAGATATACGGGTTTGTACGGGGCTCAGTCGCAGCAAACGCTCCGACTGTTCTGATGGCTCGTTTTAGCTGTTTAAATAGGAATTTATGAAAGTTGACTTCGTACGGGGCTGTCTATATTGCCTCCGGCAATTTATTTGTATATGCTAGCAAGGCAAAGAAAGATAATGTAAGTGATTTTAAAGGGCGAATAGCTTTTCAGTAGAGAATGAAGTAAAAGAAATGAAGAGTTTCACAGTAAAGGCTTTTGATACGAATAGGTGTTTCGTACGGGTCGGCGTTAGCTATGTTTTGCCTATCGAAGCTGAATTTTGCAGCTGAAAATTGACCCAAAAAATTAATAATTTTGCAGATTCCAAAACTAAAATTTTGCTTATCGCTGAAGAATAATTTTGCCTAACAATAAACAATAATTTTGCTGTTAAAAATTGCTCCAAAAAAAAATTTTGCTGAATGCAAAAAAATAAAATTGCTTTACAAAAAAAAAAAAAAATTGCAGATGTGAAAAAATAAATTTGCTGCCAAAAGAATAAAATTGCAAGTAAAACTACAGTGAACGACATCTCAAATGTCTCACTGTCATTTTTTTCAGAGAATGTTATTGTGAATTTGAGATGTCGTTCACTGTAATAAAATTGAAGAAAAAAAAGAATAAATTTGCTGATGAAAAAAATAATTTTGCTTTTTTAAAAGAATAAATTAGAGGGACAAAAAAATATATCCCACACGGACAACTTAAGATCACTTTTCAACTAGGTCAACTCACCTTCATTTACCTTTCGACTGTAGAATAT
Source organism: Bradysia coprophila (assembly GCF_014529535.1). Lineage (NCBI taxonomy): Eukaryota > Metazoa > Arthropoda > Insecta > Diptera > Sciaridae > Bradysia > Bradysia coprophila. The sequence goes on along the minus strand of NW_023503410.1, from coordinate 3,111 downwards.
AAAACAAGTCCAATTCTTGCAAACTTTACTCTCTGTTGGAATTTTCTATTTTCCACCATTCTCGAAAATATGGTCAATCCACTTAAACAAAGGTAAGATTAGCTTAACTGTTTTTTTTATAGTTAATAGTTTTGCTGCTGTGTGCCTTTGCTACGGCTTCTCCTAGCCGTAATTACAACTATCCAAAATCGGACATACCAATTTCTGCCTCTTCCCTCAGAAATCACGGATCCTATTTCGCCATCACAAACACCACGTAAGTTATTCAAAATTTATTTTTTTATGCCTACAACAATAATTTTTAGCCTATATTTAGGCGCAAAAAATTCATTTTTTTGATGATTTGTTTGAACTAAAATCTTTTTTCTTGAAAACCCATTACTCATTTAAATTAGACAAGAATACGTCCGAATCATCTGCCACTTTGTGACGCAAATTTTTTTTGGTAAAATTTTGTTGTCGAAATTCAAAAGAACCCTCGAAATAAAATTGAACTGAAAAAGCAGATCGAATGACTTCCATATTTTTGCAGCGTGTAGTCTATTACAATAACTAGTTCCCGCCAATTGCGTTTTTAGCCCCGTACGAAGTACTGGGGGCTTATAAATTAATATGCCGTTGGTAACACGTCGAATTGGAAGCAAACAGTAAGGGCAAAGCATTTGGTTATGTTCATAGATGACGAATCCGCAATAAAAACAAGGCATCAGAACAGTCGGAGCCCTCTAGCTTGAGCAAATCACAACCTTTTTTCAAAATTCTTTTTTCTCCGATTGGTATCGACAAAAGTAAGGTCAAGTTCGAAAATGGGCATGGTAGGTCGGCCCTTCCAGAGCTTAGGGCCCTATAGGTGTTTTTCAGTCTTTCGCCTATATCTACCGAAATACGCACTCAATAGCTGCTCGTGATATATCAAATGAAAGGTATTGACGAGTAGAACAAAGTTGAGGAACATTGTTTTTGGGTAAGATGCAACGCGGGCTTGTTGGGAGGGCTCAAAGGTCGTTACTCGGCCCTAAGTGGTTTTTGCACATAAATCGAGTAAATCTCATCCGATTTTGCTAGATTTAGTTTTTTATAGAAGGTAATTGAATACCGAAAAGAACGTGGCAAAAAAAGTTTCAAATTTGGGCCCTTGGACTAAGGCCGCTACTCGGCCCTAAGTGCTTTTTGCATATAAAGCGAGTAAATCTCATCCGATTTTGCTAGTTTTTGTTTCATTTGAGAGATAATTGAATGCCGAATAGAATGATGGCAAAAAAAAGTTTCAAATTTGGGCCCTTGGACTAAGGCCGCTACTCGGCCCTAAAGTGCTTTTTGCATATAAAGCGAGTAAATCTCATCCGATTTTGCTAGATTTTGTTTCATTTGAGAGGTAATTGAATACCCAATGGAAAGTTGGCAAAAAATTTTGGGTTTCTAAAATATTGTCGTAAATTGTTGGTTTTATTTGAAAGGTACTTCGTACGGGCCCAACTTGACTTGGCATTTTAATTGTTGTCCAATTTTCTCGAAAGATTTCGTTTTTTATTTCGAAAACGTTTCTTGAATATTCAGAACTGCTCGAAAAACCCAACATTACCGTAGCAGGTAATTAATGAGAGCGTCTGCTATAGGTAATTTCTTAAAAAATTACGTCATTGAGTAACTTTTTCCAAAATTACTCACCACAGGTAATACGTTACTTTCTGTGGTAAGGCCATTCACAAATTACGCACTCACCAAGGGGGGGAAGGGTTAGAAATCAGACATTTTTATATGAAAAACGCGTGCGAAACGGGGGGGGGTCAAAAGTTTTGAAATCTTTTTCCTCAGTGTAATTCTCGATCTGCCACCATTCAAGAAATATCTCCAAAACCCCAATTGACCCGCCCATTTCGAACTTTCGAAATTTTTCACATATACCAGTCTGTTCTACTCGTAAAACTCTGAGACTTTGCCGAAGAAAGTAACTCTCTATCTCTCATAACCCAAAAAATATTTTTTTCCTTTCATCCTACGCTCGAGTAGCTCAAAATTTAGTCACTCTGATCACTCTAGCTCAACTGAATCTGCACCGATTGTTCTAATTATTTTTTTGTTCGTGTGACGAACACCTTTCATTTGATGGGTCGCACTCTGCAGGTTTCACTACAGCTAAGCTACAGCCGAAAACGCGTTCCAGACTTCGAGGCCAATAAAACAAAATTCTGATTTTCCTGGGATGATGGCGTATCACATTTTCATTTATTTTGCCCACCCCGAGGCTCCTACAAAATTTCATGGAGATTGGCTGACTAGTTTCCGAGATCGACCGTCGATAGATAGATAGATAACAGATAGATAGAAACATACAGAGTAAAGTTGAAGGATTTTGATCGTTTGGAAAAGTCAATTTGGTGAATTTTGTATGAAAAGTGGCCAATTTCAAAACGATGTATATCCGCAATTTTAAACCTACATAGTCGAGTGATAGCTCGTTTTGCTCGTATTTGAAGCGAAAATATGATAAATAGGTTTTAAGTTGATAAAGTTCACAGGGCACGGGCTATCGTCGGACATGATTCATTTCACTTCACTGCAAATTTTTTTGTCTAAATAACAAAATTATTGTTTAAATTAATGATTTATCATAAAACGAAATACTATTCAATGACAACATGCCACCAATCGTTGCTATCGTTGTGACTTCTATAGAGATTAAAGTTTTTACAATACTAACGTGTCATTAGTGTTGTTTCGGGATCTTGTTTTGTAGAAGTGAGAGCCTATTTCGGCGATATACTAAATTCGTTTTCATGTATCGGGGCCGAAAATGAGGGAGTTCGAGATTTTTCTCTGGTTTTCGACCCCTTACATGAAAAATGTTTTGAGTATCTGTTTGGACGTTTGATTTTAGGAACTTTCGCATGTAGCCCTCATTTCGTTCGGGCTACAACTCGCGAAATTGCCTAAAATCAAACGTCCAAAACAGATACACAAATAACTATTGCATATGTTGTTTTGTTTTCTTGGTTTTGTCTACGGATAGGTATAATCGTATTAAGAGAAGCTTTTGTTTCTGCGTTGAGAAATTGATATGTAAGAATCAATTTTCGCATGGCATGATTCCTTAATTCGGAAACAATTTTG